>NW_015546036.1:188510-202799 GCF_001515605.1 Sinocyclocheilus anshuiensis | reverse complement strand
GGTCATCCCCACACTAGTGGGCCCCGAGCAGGCTCTGGTAATGGAACAAGAAGTAGATACTCTCTTGAGGAAGGGGGGCCATAGAACGTGTTCCGCCTCTCTCGAGAGCGTCCGTGTTCTACAGCCATTACTTCATCGTTCCGAAGAAGGCACACTTCCTTCCAGACCTAAGGGGGCATCATGTGCTTGTCCGCACAGACAACACATCGGTGGTCTCCTACATCAATTGGCAGGGGGGTCTGCGTTCGTGCCCATTGTACAAGCTGGTGCGCCAGATCCTTCTGTGATCGGGGAACCATGGTTACATACGTAACCTAGAGACGTTTTCCACTGTTACTGGGGTTTATACAGCAAGCTTCTGGATGTACATTATCACTTACTTGACTACTGTAAAGTGAACTCACTCAAAAGCTCCAAGTAATAATAAAGAAATTCATTGTTGATTATCTTCATCATTGATTTTAAAGGTTTTATTGACATTTAGATTTTATTAAGTTCACAAAAAAAGAGTTTTAACCAATTCATTCCAATTCATTAAATGAATAGACAGTATCAATGGATTTCACTTGTTAAACTCTGAATGACTTAAGACTACAATTTTACAAGACCCTTATGACTACTATTTTACTCTGAGCAGCTTTATGCATATGAGCCCAGATGATGCTTCAGTGATTTTCTGCTTTTACAGTTTAACTGGTAAAATCCTTAGATAGTTAAGTTCATCAAGATTACAGAAAAATGGAAAGATGACGTCAGTGAAGGTGGTTGTGAATGTGTGTAGATGTGTGTAAGTTACAGGATCAGAGAATGATACTGTTCCTCCGTCATAGTCCAAATCAACTCTCACACACTCAAGCTCCTGTTTAACAGGAAAACCAGGCCCAAGCAGTCTGTATGGATCATACTGCACACACCAGGCATCAGTCATAAAGAAACCATGTCCCTTCCTTTGGTTTGATTCTGTAGTTACTCCAATACTCCAGCATTCGCTCTCTTTAACCTCCACTTCCCAGAAGTGCATTCCTGAGTTAAAACCCTCTGAACCCAGAACACACCCACAGATGTCAAATCTCTCTTGATTATCAGGAAGCGGTTGTTTGTCCCAGATGTATCTCACACTGGTCAGATCATTAGACAGGATGAGACATGGATGAGCCGTGTTTGGATCCAGAGTCATTGGAGCTGATGAGACAAAATCAATAGGTGCTTTTATTCTGATACTCATAAAATGATCAAGAATGAACTGAACACACATTATTAATAATAATGACATTCATCCTATTGATCAAGCACATCAGATATTTTCCTCTGATCACTGTCAGTGTTATTATAGTAAATATGTGCTTGAGAAATGACGTGACGGGATGTGATGTATCTGTTCCCTCCTTCAGGGAATGAGGGTTAACCGAGACGTTCCCTTTCAGTCGGTCATTTTCAATGTCACATCAGTGACTGACGAATTGGGAATCCCTACCAAAGCACCACTGATGCTGCCCCTTCCAGTGTCCTGCATAATGATACCTCGATGCATAGTAGGGCAGAAAATAGGACAGTGCTTACACAGAGAAGATCGATCACTGCTGTTCCTGCACAACCCACTCAGTGAGACTTGGATAACACTGGGAAAGTGTGCCCTTCCCACTGGAAAAGAACACTGCAGAAGCCACATCCTCCACAGGGAGGTTCTAAGTGGAATTTACACATATGGACTTACTGCGTGTGGAAGTCTTACTGCATATGGAAGTCTCTGGGGTGGCTCAGACCTAGTAAGAGAGGAGGCTACACCTTCGCAGAAGACACAGGCTTAGAAGCTATACAGTGTAAGAATACACATATGGGACCCATTTAGGGTCACTACATATGGGCACCCAGCCTACCACCAGTTTTCAGGAATACAGCGAATGAAGCCCTGGTGCTGGATGCTCCGCCATGTTCGGCTGCTGAAGGTGATGGAGGAACTCAACATGGTCTGCCCAACCGGCAAATCTCTGGAGCAAAATAAGCACATACTATGATGCAGCAAGCCGACACTAAGCTGGGCCTCTTGGTGTTTCTACCTGTTTGAGGTACCCGTCCCTCAACATGAAGGCTATAGAATTTAGCAAACGTGTTGGGTGTTGCCCAGCCCGCAGCTCTACCACCATATGTCAGGGAGGCGACATGTGCCAGCACCCAGGAGGAAGCAATACTCTGGTAGAGTGAGCTCGCAACCTTGGTGGGCAGGGCATGCCTTGAGCTTGGTAAGCCAAGGTGATGGCATCCACTATCCAGTGGGCCATCCTCTGCTTAGAGACAGCCTGCACCTTCTGCTGGCCTCTATAACAGACAAAGAGCTGCTCTGAGGTCCTGAAGCTTTGTCTTTGGTCCACATACAGTTGCAGAGCGTGGACAGGATCAGAGCAAAGCTAGGGCTGGGTCTGCCTCCTCCAGGGGCAGCACTTGCAGGTTCACCACCTGGTTCCTGAAGGGAGTGGTAGGAACCTTAAGCATGTAGCCAGGCCGAGGTTTTAAAATTACATGGGAGTCACCCGGTTCCCTACCATCTTGATAAAGGACAAAGCAACCCGTAGCAAAGTTTTCATAACTAGAATCTTTAATTCTGCTGACTGCAAAGGCTCGAATGGGACATTCTGAAGTGCTCTAAGCACCAGAGCCAAATCCGAAGAGGGTATGGAGGGAAGGCGAGGATGATTTAACCTTTCCACCCCCCTGAGGAACCTGATGGCCATTTCGTGCTTCCCTACCGCCTTGCCTCTTAAGGGGTGTGATAAGCAAAAATTGCAGCAGCAGACACTTTGTGGGTGGAGAGAGCATTCGCTCCAACCCATGCTGCAGGAAGGAAAGCATGGCATGGCTCTGATCGAGCACCTTCGGGGGTCCTCTCGGTGAGAAGAACACCACTTGACGAACCGGTTCCACTTCAAGGCATAAGCGTGGCTAGTAGACGGTGCTTGTGCCTAAGTGATGGTATCCGCTACCTCCTGGGATTGCGCAAGACATAACAGTGTTTCCCACAGACTTGCACTCTATTTGTGGCGGCATATATATGCAAATTCATTCTCTGCCAGCAGGAGGCGCTTGTAGAGTGGGAGAGATAGAGGTTTCCCCGGTAACGGCTGTACACAAAGCAGAGCTAAGCTCACAAACGCTGCTTTATCAGACATTACATGCAAGATTAAATGAAAATGACATCCAAAATTTTCTGAAGACAGTCGAATTCCTTCAGAAATAGAGTGATATAAAAACACCCGCACCAGGTTTCGATTTTGAAACGTGCAGTGCTCATGTTTATTCAATGAAGTCAAAGCCTTTTGGAAAATCTATTTGTGGCGGTCAGTTTTGATATTGTGGCGGGCCGCCACAAATAAATCAGTGTATGGGAAACACTGCATAAGCATTGCCAGCCTTCACTGAGGTGAGCTGGATGCCCCTGAACTTGGGGGACGCCGGTCGAAATGAATCGCATAGCCGAGTCTGATGGTCTGAAGGAGCCAGCAAGATGGGCTGGGAAGTGCTAGCCAGGCTTTCAGAGACCATGAAAGCAGGACCAAAGGAACCACAGATGTACCTGCAGTGGTGCAGCGAGGTAGATTCAGAGATAGAGAAAACAGCTCTTTCTATGAATATCCGGGTACCTCTGGCTGTAGGGTCCATGGTGGAACAAAAACAGAATGAAACAAAAGATTATCCACCCGGTCCTTCTCCGGGGGACGGAGTGGTGTGGTCACCATCTCCCGAAGAGCTGTCCTTTCCATCTCTGGGTCGCCTGTCTCAGGGCCTCTTACCTTTACACTTGCCGCCAGGCTTGGTGGGAGCCTGGACCCCCATGTACCCCTTAGTTGCCCCACCTTGGTGGGTAGTGAGTCGAGGGTAGAGATACTGGGCCTATTTCTGGTAGTAAAAGGTGCCACCCACAACCTAGTAAGCTCCTCATGCATCTCTGTGAAGAATCGGGAGGTGTGCCTAAGGATATGGCTGGTATACTCCAATTAAAAGCCCCACCACATTCCCCAGGCAACTCCACTGGCCACAGAGCGCGTGAGGGAGGTTGGTTCCTCGGAGAGGAAGACTTCACCATAACCCTCAGACCACCCAGGCTACTACCCAAAGTAGTCCTCCCCCAGCTTTTACCAGGAAGAGAACTAGATCGAGGCAGAGGCAAGGGGACTCTACCTCTTTTGAAGTACCGGGGTAAGAAGTACTTTTGAAGTACTTTTTGATCGCAATTCCGAGATGGTCATTTTCCCACAGTGGGTACATGACTTGTCCACGAACACCACCACCACAGCGATCGTGACCATCTGCCGGTGCCAGGTAATGACCCCTGCATCAGTGTGTGTGTGTAACAGCACAGATTGCCTCCAGACTTACTCTTTTGGACAGAGTTCAGCATTTTCTTCCAGACTCTGTACGGCAGGTTGCCCAAGTAACGTGGAACATAAATCAAAACTCCAGAAGGCATCTGTGGATCCGGCTGTGAGATCTGGACTCTGAAAGAACATTCAGGAGTCAGAACTGCAGTGGCTTTGGCTTCAGAAGCAGAGAGAACAGAGACACCAGCAGATCACTCACCTTTCCATTGTTAGTGGAAACTTCTGCAGAAAAAACACACAATTTATCATCAACAAGTCCATAAATCATCATTGAATCAATCAACAAATTATCTGAAATCAGACCTTTAGAAAGCAGACATCATTGCATTTCATTGTCTCCTCCAAGTCTTTGATAGTGTGTGAAAGAGCTGAGATGTGTCTGTTTATGTCCTCCAGCTTTTCCTTAATTTTCTGCTTCTTCTGGTCCTCTTCTTCCCTCAGTGCAATGATTGTAGATGCTTCTTCATCTCTGAGAAACTGATGAAGCTTCTTAAACTGCTCTTTAATCTGATGCTCTGTGTATTCCGCTTGAGACTGAAATCAAATCACATTCAATTAATCTCAAAGATGAAACTTATTCTGGAGCAGCATGAAGAGTGAGTTGCTAAAGGTGGGTTAGTTAACTACAACTTTAACTTTCTGAAGTAGTACTGTAATAGATGGTCTGTGTCTGTAGGGTGATAATACACATGATTCTCATCAGTTTCTCTTCACAAAATTACAGTTTTAAATGTATTTTTAATGCATTCATATGCAGTAGAAATTGGAAGCATAGCACCTGACCTTTTAAAATGTGTCAGCCATGTCTGAATAAATATATTTGGCATATAAATTCGAAGAAAATATTATATGTGCACATCCAGAAATTTTAGGCAGATGCTCGATCAAATGAAGCACTTCACTATAAGTAAACAAAAATCGGCACACTGCCACTGCTGCTCCCAAAGATCAGTTTATTAAAATAAACACAATGTTTTGACCCTAAGGTCTACGTTTTTTTGCCTAATGAAGATCTTAGGGTAGAAACATTGTGTTTATTTAAATAAATCGATCTTTTGGAGCAGCAGTAGCGGTGTTGATTTTTGTTTACTTATATTCCATATTAAACAGACCTTAGAGAATTATGGACTGATGGTACTTGAGACATTATTGGTGAATCAGTGTTTTACACTTAAACTTGTTAAACAAAAATCTGTGTTTTCTTGCTTTACGTTTCACATTGCTTATACTTCACACAGGTTTATCAATTAATCCTGCGTATTCATATGCTGACGTTTCACATCGTACATTCCTATACCCTGGGTTAACATCCTTATTTTTGGTGTCAGCATCACTGATTGGACAAATGCAGCATGTGACTGTTTAAAGGCTAAAGGCTCTAGCAGGTCCGAAACCACTATAGGCATTGAGGAGGACAAATTCCCCCTAATAGTTAAATGGCCAGATTGTCACAATATTTGCTATTCTTGATGCTGCTTTCCTGCACTCCATTACGCATTACGCATCATGTTTGGATGACCAAACATTTTAAAAGTAAAATTTTTAGACTTGTCAATGTCAACATGTTTAAGTTGGCCAAATCAAAGAAGGCGGGCATTACTGTTCACAGAAGATGAGTGCAAATACCAACTTGCTGCTTTAGTTTAGTTGGATGCTTTAGTTAAAAGTTTTAACTGCGAAAGAGTGCATGGTAAGAAGCTAAACAGTTAACATCTGATTTGTTGATAGAAATGTTAAATAACTGACAGTAACATGCAGTGATTCAAACTACTCAACTTTCAAATTTTGCCAATTTTCAATCATTTCTGATTCATGTAATTCATAACTGAATGTGACGAGACAAGAAACTATCTACATACAAATAAAAGTGAATGCATGCATATTTTAAAACTATTTACAAATTGTTTAAATGCATTACTCACAACTGCAACATTTTTTATGTCTTTATTTGGACAGGACATTGTAGAGTAGACAGGAAAGCATTGGGTTAAGAGAGAGGGGAGCGGCAAAGGACCACGAGCCAGGATTTGAACTCGGGTTGCTGTGAGTGCAGCCACACTGTATGTCGGCACACTAACCGCGAGGCTATTGGCGCCGACAATACATTTTTTTGATAAAAAAAAAAAGTGAACAACTTAAGTGTGGTCCAAGTACACACTATGTTTTGAGGACCAAGTATCCCCACAAAGTAATACCAGTAATTTTTACGGAGACCCGCACATGACATGCAGGGGGAAAAAAAGTAAATCATGTGCATGATTTAGTTCCCTCATTTTAAGTAAACTGTACATTTACTATAATAATTTGTGCCCTCGTTTTGAGTAAATAATATGTATACAGGAAATAATTAATGTCCTGTCCGCATTCTTATAAACAGATGTAGATTTCGCTCACTTAAAATGATTCCATGCAACGCTGCAAGGCCTTTGAAAATGTCTCTATAACTCATTCCCAACTCAAAATAAAACCCAATTAAAGTGTCTCTGTCCAACAGGTTTGCGAGAATGTGGAAAGGAAGTAGAACAAATTATTTAGTGCACACAATTTACTTAAAATGAGGGAACGAATTAGTAAATTGTGCGCACAAATTAAACAAAGGGAACAAATTAGTAAATTGTGCACACAATTTACTTTTATTCCTGCATGCCATGTGCAGGGCTCCATAATTTTTTACCTTGTGGAAAACAGCTTATAAATAATACTACTATAAGATGTTGTCTTATTTTGAAAATGTAAAAATGCAGAAATATTTCCGAGAGAGTTGTGTTTAGGGGTAAGGTTATTAGGGTTAGGGGACATAACATACAGTTTGTACAGTATAAAAACCATTCCAACTGTTCTATGGAAAGACATGGAAAGCCAACAAATGTAAATTTGTCTGACAAATCAATTAAACTGTTCTAATCAATATTTAGTCATGTAATGTGTCAGTAGAATCAATCCTCACCTTGATATGTTGAACTGTTTTCTCAACCTCTCTTTTAATGTTTTCTCTCTGTTTAAGTTTCTCTTGTAAGGACTTCAGTGCTGTATGGAGCTCCTCCTAGAATTTAAAGTGAAAATCTAGACACCCGAGATTTCTGTAATATAACTAATACATAAGCTTATCCTCATGCAGTACGTAAATATGTAAACCTGTCTTACCTTATATGATGGAACAACTTCACTGATGGGTCTGAATGTTTGATTGGCATATTTCGGTGTATCTCTGCACACTGAACACACAGGCTGTTTGTCCTCCAGACAGACGAGCTTGAGTTTCTTACCATGTAAACTGCAGATCTCCTCAGACCCTGCTGAACGCCTCTCATTTCTCTCCTTCAGGAATGACTTGCACAAGTTTTTTAACACAAAATTACAGGAAGGATTCTTTGATGATGTTCTCCCGCAGACAGGACACTCCAGAGTTTCCTTGGTTCTCCACAACTGTTGCAGACACTCTTTACAGACATTGTGACTACATGATAATAGAACAGGAGCCTTGAAGATTTCAAGACAAACAGGGCAAGAAAGTTCTTCTACAGTTAGTAAATCCATTTTCACTGTTTGAGCTCCAGCAATCGAAACTTTAGAAAAGAAAAATGAATAACCACACCTGTGGTCTTTGCACTTGAGCACTTGTCTATCTAGAGTATATGACGTATTTCCTGCATTTGGCCCAATTATGCACAAGTGAGCATGAAGACCACAGGAGTGTATAACTTTTTATTAGAGTAAATGCAGGTAAAGTGGACCACTTTTTGTTAAATGTGTAATTTAGATACCTAGATCTTTTCTTTTCTTTTCTAGGTTGGCTTGAAGAAGTCAGCTTATTGATCTGCTATTTAAGCTTCTGCTTCTTCTTCTTCTGAGCCAAAATTTTGTCAGCATCTCCTCCTAGAGCTTTAAAGCTACAACCACCAAACATGGGTCAGACCTTCAGACTGTTCTAAAGTTAGTTGCTTTGACTTTTATAATTGATCCGACTTACGGTTTTCGTTAAACAGATGATCAAATCTACGAAAAGTCGTATAGACTTTCATTGAGGGGCTCAAAACTTTTGTACAGCAAGGGTGCTTAGGGTGCGTCTCAATATACTCCCTAGTTCAGAAGTCAGACCACTGATCATGAAGTCGGCCATTTTAAGGGCTGTCTCAATTGCAAAAGCCTTCCAGTGCACTGGGAGAAAAAAAAAACGGAACAATGCATCGCAAAAAACAAACAAACAAACAAACAAACAGAAATTATGTTACATTTATGGCGCATGAAACATAAACAACACGAGTCAACTCAATAAATATAATGATAGAAGATTTGAAAAGACGAACCGTTTTTTAGAATATTTCAGCATAAACACATCGCTAGACAGGTAGTGAACTCTTCAAGTTAACATTTATAATAAATATTCGGCTGGAATGTTGCAAGCACACGTAACAGAACAATGTCAATGTCAATTTTATTTATATAGCACTATTAAACACAACCGTGGGTTGACCAATGTGCTGCACAATAAAAACATTTCAATAAGACAATACAAAATAATTACTAAAAGAAACAGTACAGTAGAAAGTTCTCATTGATAAAACGTCAAATCAAAAAGGTAGGTTTTCAACATGGATTTAAAAACAGATAGTGAAGGTGCAGATCTAATACAGTGGGGCAGAGCATTCCACAATCTAGGGGCAGCAACTGAGAAAGCGCAGAGAATTGCATAATAATCTCTGGTTGGATGACCGAGAGACAAGAGGGGCCGATGTTCAGTCAATAAATCAGATAAATAAGCAGGGGCCAAACCATTTAATGATTTAAACACTAAGAGAAGAATTTAAAAATTAACTCGATAGCACACAGGCAACCAGTGCAGAGAACGTAAAACTGATGTAATATGATCCCGTTTTTTGGTACTCGTTAAAAGCCTTGCAGCTGCATTTTGAACTATCTGTAAGCGGAATAGGGCTGACTGACAAATCCCAAAATACAGCGAGTTGCCATAGTCTAATCTAGATGTAATAAAAGCATGAATTACTTTTTCCAAATTTTTACTAGACAAAATAGGTTTTACTTTCGCTAGAAGTCGAAGCTGAAAAGACCACCGTATTTATCTCTTTATCAAATTTTAAACCATCATCAAAAATAACACCCAGATTTTTTACTCAAAGCTTCACGGAAGAGGTTAAATCGCCAAGATTTACTTTCTGTGTACTACGAGAATCCGACGGACCAAACACAATTATTTCAGTTTTACTCTCATTGAAATTAAGAAAATTTAAAGACAACCAGGCTTTCACATCAGACAGGCAAGACATAAGTGCTTCCAGACCATTTGAACTCTGTTTTAAGGGCAGATAGATTTGAGTGTCATCTGCATAGCAATAGAAAGACAGACCATGCTTCCTAAATATAGAACCCAATGGGAGCATGTACAACGAAAAAATAATAGGAGCCAAAATGGATCCCTGGGGAACACCACATGACAAAGAAGCCACCTCAGATGAGCGTTCACCAATGTTAACTCTAAAACTTCGATTGGAGAAATAAGATTTAAACCATTCAAGAGCACTTCCTTTTATGCCTACACAGTGTTCCAAGCGAGCAAGCAGGATAGCGTGGTCCACAGTGTCAAAAGCAGCGCTCAAGTCTAGGAGCACAAGCACAGCATGATCCCCAGCGTCAACAGTTAATAGAATATCATTTAAAACTTTCAGAAGTGCAGTCTTAGTCGAGTGGTGTTTTCTAAAACCTGATTGAAAGACCTCAAAGATCTTATTTTCATCTAAGAAATTTTGTAGCTGTTGCAGGACTACTTTTTCTAAGATCTTTGCAATAAAAGACAGATTTGAAATGGGTCTATAATTGGCTAAAACAGAAGGGTCTAGGTTCGGCCTCTTAAGCAAGGGATAGACTGTAGCATGTTTTAACACATCCGGCACAGTACTAGTCTCAAAACATCGATGTATCATGGTCACAAGATAGGGACCCACTGCATCAAAAACTTGTTTCAGGAAATATGGTGGAATAGAATCAATGGAGGAGCCAGACGGCTTTAACTGATACACTATTTCTTGAAGATGTATAAAAGAAATAGGTTCAAACTGGCTGAACTACCACCAAGGTGGATCAGGCAGAACTGGAACATAGAGCACAAAGAGGTTAACAATGGCCTCAGTGGCCTTAACAGGACTGGCAGACAGTTCAGAAATGGCATCTTTGGCCGTAACAGGGCGAGCAGAGAGTTCAGGGGCAGCCTTTTTGACCATGGCTGGAATGAGAGAGAGTTCAGAAACGACCTCCTTGGTCGGAACAGGACAGACTAAGAGTTCAGAAACGGCCTTCTTAGCCATAACAGGATAGCCAGAGAATTCACAGACGGCCTCCATAGCAGTGACAGGACAGACAGAAAGTTCACAGACGGACTCCATAGTGGTGACAGGACAGACTGAGGGTTCAGAAATGGCCTTCTCTGTCTTAAGTGAATCTGAAGCAAACACACCTGCCACCTCTGGAGTTTCTGCAGCGGATGCCGCCACCTCTGGAGGTTCTGCAGCGGATGCCGCCTTAGACGAAACTGGAACAGACTCAGGGACTGATTCAGGGGCTGGAGTGAGCTCTGGCACAAATTGGAGGCTGGAGCTTGCACTAGACTCTGGTCTAGAACAGATACCCTCTCTGGGCCAAACTCGTGATCAGGATCTCTCTCTGGGCTAGACTCGGGAATAGCCCTCTCTAGGCTAGACTTGAGATCAGATTCGGGGAGTGGAGTGGGCGCCATCAACTCGGGATGTTCTGCAGCGAAGGCAAAAAAAAAAAAGTAAAACATGCTTTATTAACACATATGATTAAACATATTCAACAACATATTTAACAAAGTCAAAAACATATAGCCTATGCTTTAAGTAAAATGCATCATTTAATTCAATTCATGTGTAAAATAAAAAAAACTGATGTGTGAACATGTTGTGTTAACTTTAAATTTGATAAAATCTGATTATCAGAATATTCAGAAATCAGAATATGCAACACATGCAACAATACATAGGCTAACAAAAACTGAATAGGAGGAACATTTAAAATGGTAACCATACATAAAAAATTTTTTAAGTCTATGTTCTCTAAACACTTTAAAAGAACTTTAGTTGTGTCCATATTTTAAAGCTCCATATTCTGCATCTACAGTTTGCTTCTCTCATCCTTTCTTCACTCCACAGATTGAAATTCATGCCTTGCCTTCCCTTCTATTCTCTATTTCCTTTCTTCCATGTCTGACTTGAATTTCCTGACTGCACACTCAAATTCGGTATTTAATTTTTTAAACATTTTTTTAGCATGCCAATTAATCAATTTTTAAATTTTTAGTCAATTTTTTTAATGAATCTGAGTATAATTACTAAAGGTTAAAGGTCACCCAAATCCACAGTACCTGAATCCCACTGGCCTAATTTATCTAACACATTCAGCCAAAATGGACAAGCAACTCTTTTTTAAAGACTGTTTTCATTCATTCATTCATTCATTCATTCATTCTTTCATTCATTTTTTGCATTTTATCCCCTGTTGCCTGCAGTAACAAACAAAACAGGAACTGTCACAATAACATTTGTTTACAATTAATGAGCAACCTTGTAATTTAGAAATAAAAATCTTATGTCAAAGGGTTTTCTACCTTTCACCATGAGACATTTGAGCTGTGGCCACACCCACCAATGTATTTAATACTTTACACTTTTATAAACTTACACATTTATATACTTATATTGCACTTAAACTTACATATTTCTGTTTAGTAGTCTCTATGTATGAATTTAATTGTGGTGTTTCTAATTTAAAGATAAAAAGCAGATGCAAATGTTTTACAAAATACAAACTCATCTCTGCCTCAAATTATATAATTTCTAATTAATTCAATTTAAAACTGCAAAGGTTTTCTTGATTTCTTGCAATTTTCGAGCACATGAGCAGCAGGATGATGAATATTGTGACACGCTTAGCCTCAAATGCCACTGCAAAGCACTATTAGACATAGCCTTCTGTGAATTTTGTATGCATTTAGAGAACTGAACTTTGGCATTTTTAAGAGCTGAGACAGTCGTGTACATGCACTTCCTGCCACATATGCACGCTTTCAAGTGGCTAAGACCGCAAATGTGGGTATTGGGACATGCTCACAGAGCCTGTGTGACAGAAAAGAGAAATAATAATTCAGTCTCACCAGTGCTCACTCTTCTATTGTGGCCTTTGATCTTGAAATTATGGTTCTGCATATCTGCATTTGGCAGTTATCTGCCATTCTTCGCCTCACCTCTTCACCTCTCAAGCTCTGTCAGCTTGGATGGGGGCTGGCAGACATTTTCAGGTTTCTCCAGAAATATTTGATTGCGTTTAAGCTAAGACTCTGTCTGGGCCACTCAGGGACATTCACAGAGTTGTCTATAAGCCACTCTTCCTGTGTGCTTAGGGTCATTGTCCTGTTTGAAGGTGAACCTTCTGACCAGTCTGAGGTTCTGAATGCTCTGGACTGGGTTTTCATTAAGGCTATCTGTATATTTTCGTGCATTGACCTTTCCTTCTACTCTGTCGAGTCCCTCAGTCCCTGCCACTGAAAAACAACCCCACAGCATGAGGCTGCTAACAGAACACTTTACTTTTGGGATGATTCTCTGCAGGTGATGAGCAGTGCTTGGTTTCCTTTAAACATGATGCTTGGAATTGAGGTTCATCAGACCAGATAATCTTGTTTTTCACAGTCTGAGGGTCATTTAGGTGCTTTCTTTTTTTTTTGCAAATTCCAAGTGGGTTTTCATTTGAGCCCAGACCACTGGAGTGTTACAGTGATGTTTGTCTTTCTGTAGGTTTCTTCCATCTGCATATATGATCATGGAGCTCAACTAGAGTGACCATCAGCTTCTTGGTCACCAGTATAACCAAGCCCATTCTCCATCAATTGCTCAGTTTGGCCCGGACGCCAGCTCTACGGAAGAGTCCTAGTTGTTCCAAGCGCCTTACATTATGGATAATGGAGGCTACATGCTTCTGTGAACCTTCAATGAAGCAGAATTGGAAGTGTAGTAACATCTACAAGCGATATAAGTGCTCCTGAGCTAAATTTCAAGTGTCCCATAAATTTTTGTTTACATACACTGCTCAATACCCTTTGAAAACCCATCAGATCTCAAAGGGAAAAATATCATGCTGGATATCTATACTGATATGGACTGGGTAATGTGTTAGGAACGAAAATTATCAACCTACAGAGGGCTGAATTCAAAGACACCCCGTTGGTCACCACAATAACCAAAGCCCTTCTCCATCAGTTGCTCAGTTTGGCCAGGAGGCCAGCTCTGGGATGAGTCCTGGTTGTTCCAAACGTCTTCCATTATGGATAATGGAGGCTACATGCTTCTGTGAACCTTCAATGAAGCAGAATTGGAAGTGTAGTAACATCTACAAGCGATATAAGTGCTCCTGAGCTAAATTTCAAGTGTCCCATAAATTTTTGTTTACATACACTGCTCAATACCCTTTGAAAACCCATCAGATCTCAAAGGGAAAAATATCATGCTGGATATCTATACTGATATGGACTGGGTAATGTGTTAGGAACGAAAATTATCAACCTACAGAGGGCTGAATTCAAAGACACCCCGAAAATCAAAGTGAAAAAATGATGCAGCAGGCTAGTCCATTTTGCTGAAATTTCATTGCAGCAACTCAAAATGGTCCCTAGTAGTTTGTATGGCCCCCACGTGCTTGTATGCATGCCTGACAACGTCGGGGGATGCTCCTATTGAGACGACAGATGGTGTTCTGTGCCGCGAGCCAGGCCCCGGGCGACGACCTCTCCCCCTCCGCCGCCTCCAGTCTTCGAGATCTCCACCCGGAACCGCTTCGCTCCCCTCCGCGAGACGGAACGCGACGCTGTGATCATCGGAGACTCCATCGT
>NW_015546036.1:187961-188432 GCF_001515605.1 Sinocyclocheilus anshuiensis | reverse complement strand
CGGAACGCGACGCTGTGATCGTCGGAGACTCCATCGTCCGGCACGTCCGTGCTACGTTAGCTGAAGGTAGAGTGCACACTCAATGTTTCCCTGGTGCTCGTGTTCTCGATGTTTCTGGCACAGATACCTGCGATCCTGAAGGGCGACGAGAGCCCCAGAGCGGTCATGCTTCACGCCGGGGTTAACGACACCAAGCTGCGGCAGACGGAGACACTGAAGAGGGACTTGAGGAGCCTGATCGAGACGGTGCGCAGCACATTGCCCGCGACGACGATCATTGTGTCAGGACCGCTTCCCACGTATCGACGAGGACACGAAAGGTTCAGTAGACTTTTTGCTTTAAATGAATGGTTATTGTCATGGTGTAAAGAACAGAAACTGCTCTTTGTTAATAATTGGAATCTTTTCTGGGAGCGTCCTAGGCTTTTTCACGCTGATGGCCTGCACCCCAGCAGAGTCGGAGCGGAACTC
>NW_015546036.1:187374-187793 GCF_001515605.1 Sinocyclocheilus anshuiensis | reverse complement strand
CTCTTTGTTAATAACTGGAATCTTTTCTGGGAGCGTCCTAGGCTTTTTCGCGCTGATAGCCTGCACCCCAGCAGAGTCGGAGCGGAACTCCTGTCGGACAACATCTCCAGGACGATACGCACCATATGACTAGTAAGTCACATCTCAAATAACTGCCATGATGTCTTTTGTTCTACCCGCTTAAATGATAGAAGTACTTGCACTGTCCAATCTATAAAGACTGTGTCTATTCCCTGAATAGTTAGGTCAAAATATAAGTTTAATGCAGGATCTAGAAAAAATCTGATTGTGATTAAACCAGAAAAATGTAAAATAAATGAACAAAAACAATTTTTAAAGTTTGGGCTCCTAAACATTAGATCACTCACACCAAAGGCGGTTATTGTAAACGAAATGATCCCAGATAATAGTTTTGCTAT
>NW_015546036.1:185906-186336 GCF_001515605.1 Sinocyclocheilus anshuiensis | reverse complement strand
TCGAAATACTAATGCTTAATGTTACACTGTCAGATATGCAAAAGAAATCTATCGTATCTCTTGCTCTGGCTACTGTATATAGACCACCAGGGCCGTATACAGATTTCCTAAAAGAATTTGCAGATTTCCTCTCAGATCTATTGGTTACTGTTGATAAAGCGCTAATTGTCTGAGATTTTAACATTCACGTTGATGATACAAATGATGCATTACGACTTGCGTTTACTGACCTAATGAACTCTTTTGGAGTCAAGCAAAACGTCACTGGGCCCACTTATCATTTTAATCACACGCTAGATTTAATTATATCGCATGGAATTGATCTTACTGATATAGATATCGTACCTCAAAGTGATGATGAGCTCTAAAAGCTGCCAGGGCCGAGCATATCCACAAACTCATAGAAAATAACCAAAACAATCCAAGGATT
>NW_015546036.1:181624-184889 GCF_001515605.1 Sinocyclocheilus anshuiensis | reverse complement strand
TTTTGAAAAAAGTCTCAAAAGGGGCGGGGAAGTCGCTAAATCTAGCTACAAAGTAGCTAAATTGGCAACACTGGCCATTATCCATCAGAATAGCTTCTTCAGTGTCTGAGTTTAAAAGTGTTTTAAAAACGTATCTTTTTTCCCATGCTTTCAATGTTTTGTGACTGTGGTTTTCTAATGACGTGTTTACTCTATTGTGTGATTGGATCAATGTAACTGTGTACAGCACTTTGGTATACTAAGGTTGTTTTAAAGTGCTTTATAAATAAATTGAACATTTAACAGCCAGACACCTCTTAGAGGGCAAGAAGAAGACCTTTTGTACAAAGCCCGGGAAGGACAGGACTTCCTATTGGTCAAAATACAGTTTCTGCCCTTCACCCACCAATAGACTGATTCCTTGCCATTCACCCACCCAGAGACTGATTCCTAAGGTTCTGGTCTGTGACCGCCTTAAAAATTCCTTAGGACCTTCAGATGCAACAGCAGTGGGTGAAACAAAGAGAGATCCATCCAAATCCATTCATAACTATGTTTTCAAACCTTAAACTGATGCAAACTACAACACATCTTATACTTATTCAGAGAAATAAGTATTCTCAGTGACAGCTATGTGTAGTGCAACATCTTACACAAACTCAGCTGTTAATGGACAAATGAATGCATGCATGACAGTTCAGTCTTCGTCCATCATGCTTGGACTTAATGTGTTCGTAACTTTGCCAAAGGTATTCTGGTTGTGGTTTGGTAAGTGAATAATGCATTGGTAAAGCTTTAGTGAAATTTTTCTAAATGTGTGTTTGGACTATGCAAATAAGTTCCACGGGAGGAAAGAAGGGTGGGCCACACCGTGTCCCCCCCTCTCTGATGGAAACAGCCAATCACAGCCTGGAAATGGAGAAGCGCCAGATTGCAATCTCCTCCTCATCGGAAAGAGATAAAGGTACCTTCCCAAAAGACACTCCTTAATCTGAGACTCTGAATCTACTTTCAGACTTCATTCAGAGTCTTCGTCCAGCGAGACAACAACAGATGCAGCACGTCCTGAGTCTCCATCCTAGAGAGATGAAGCGGATCGACCAAGTTCTGAGTCTCTAGCACAGAGAGGCAGAAGACACAGACATCTGCAACAAGGTTAAGCTCCGGCGAGCAAACTTTCATTCCAAGGTACTCTTGCTTGCGTGTTCTAGGCTAAGGACCTTCTGCACCTACTCCAGGGCCACATCTGCGTGTTCCAGATTCTAGGACCCTTTGGTGCTCCAGGAGATCAGCATCCTCCAGCGCTTCATGTTCAAGGCTGTCGAAACGGATTCCTGCTCCTTTCCCCACTTCATTGTTACCAGCACAACCAGTGGATGAAGTCACATCCACCGGACTGCTCACTCGACCACAGAGAACGTAACTATCACTTATCCAAACCTCTTCCAGAGACCTTGGCATTGTTGTATATTATCAGTATATGATTTTCTAATTTACATTAGATATTATATAGCTGATTGCAGTTGATAACAAATAATCTTTACCGTATTTGTTTGATGCATAATTGGGTTCTTCACCTTATTTCTTTAAGAGTAGCAACAGTTTATCTTTCCAGATAGCCTAGCTCTGATATTGCAACACCCAACATAATCACTTGCATTTTATGCATCTTATGCACTTTATTCCTATTTCATTTATGGTATTCATTTAGTAGTTGTTGATTACTCTTGTCTATCTTTAGTTAAAGGGGTCCTATTATGCTTTTTCACTTTTTTAATTCTAGTCAGTGTGTAGTGTGTATGTTTGGGCATAAAAAATATCTAGAAAGTTACAAATCTCAAAGTCCACTCCAAAGGGAGATATTTCGTTTTTAAAAAATCCCTTTTCCAGAACTACAACGAATGGCTCATTTGGACTACAGCGTTTGTTTTCCAGGCTTTGTGATATCACAAAGCGGCCCATTAGAATATCATTAAAAATGAACCCTGGAACCTGGAGCAGAGGGCAAGACCATGGGCCATGGTGCAGTGGTGGACCTGGGCCATGGGGTATTGGCAGACCTGGGCAGTGAAGCCATGGTGGACCAGGGCCGTGAAGCAGAGGCAGGTCTAGGCTGTGGAGCAGAGGTGGGCCTGGACCATGGAGCAATGGCGGACAGTGAAGCACTGGAAGACCTTGGCCATGGAACAGTGGCAGACAGTGAAACAATGGAGGTCCTGGGCTATGGAGCAGAAGCAGACAGTGAAACATTGGAGGACCTGTGCCTTGGAGCAGTGGCAAACAGTGAAACTCTGGAGGACCTGGGCCATGGATCAGAGGCAGACTGTGGAACAGTAGAGCAGGAGACCACCAGGTCAGATCCAGAGGAGCATGGAGCCATGGCGGAGCCGACAGAGCAGGAATGCATGGCGGAGCAGGCAGAGCAGGAAGCCATGGCGGAGTAGAGGACCACCAGGTCAGCAGAGCATACAGGAGCAAAGATCCCCACAGTGGAACAGATGACCACCACAGCAAAGCAGGCATCCACCAAAGCGGATCAGGCGTGACTGGAACAGAGAGCACAGAGAAGTTAACAGTGGCCTCTGTGGCCATAACAGGACAGGTGGACAGTTTAGAGACGGTATCATTGGCCACGACAGGACAAGCAAAGAGTTCATGGACGGCCTCCATGGTCATGACAGGGCAGACTGTGAGTTAATGAACGGCCTCCCTGGCCATGACAGGACAGACTGTGAGTTCAGTAGCGGCCCATTAGAATATCATTAAAAATAATTCCCGCCTACAGAAATTCAAATGGTTGGGGTGTGGGGAGGGGCGAGGTTGTGGTTAGAACGCTTGGTTGAGTGAGTGCATCAGACGAGACGACGACGAAGAAGTGATGCTGCAGAGTTAGTGCATCAGAGAAAACGAAGAAGAAGAGCTACTGTGCTGTAGCTTCAAATTTTCGGCATGTCTAGAACAATTCTTACAAGTACAACACGACGTAGCTGGGCGCCCCAGACAGATGCCGAACGGCCACGCCGGTGTGCCTACACTCATAGAAAATAATGAATTTGAATTTTAAAGACTTACATTTGTTTGGGCTTCTGATAGCGGATGATGTCAGGAAACAGTGGTTGCAATTTATTTTTTAACTCTGTCCCTGAGCTTTATAACCCCAATTTGCTATTGTGTGCTGCGCATTTTACTGAGGACAGCTTCCACCACATGAGGGAGTACAGTGCCTGCCGGATTCGCCAAAAAGCTTTTGTTGACGGAGCAAGGGGCGTGGCAGTACTGAAACACC
>NW_015546036.1:172757-178409 GCF_001515605.1 Sinocyclocheilus anshuiensis | reverse complement strand
GTGGGAGATCACCAGGTCAGATCCAGAGGAGCATGGAGCCATGGCGGAGCTGGCAGGGCAGGAAGCCATGGCGGAGCAGAGGACCACCAGGTCAGCAGAGCATACAGGAGCAAAGATCCCCACAGTGGAACAGATGACCACCACAGCAAAGCAGGCATCCACCAAAGCGGATCAGGCGTGACTGGAACAGAGAGCACAGAGAAGTTAACAGTGGCCTCTGTGGCCATAACAGGACAGGTGGACAGTTTATCATTGGCCACATTGGCCACGACAGGACAAGCAAAGAGTTCATGGACGGCCTCCATGGTCATGACAGGGCGTTAATGAACCACTTTTTGAATTTTAGTCAGTGTGTATTGTCTATGTTTGGGCATAAAAAAGATCTTCAAACTTACAAATCTCAAAGTCCACTCCAAAGAGAGATATTTCGTTTTTAAAAAATCCCTTTTCAAGAACTACAACGAACGGCTCCTTTGGACTACAGCGTTGGTTTCCGGGCTTTGTGATATCACAAAGCGGCTCATTAATTAAAAATTAAAAATAATTCCCGCCTACAGAAATTTGAATGGTTGGGGGGTGGGGAGGGGCGAGGTTGAATGCTTGGTGAGAAAACGAAGAAGAAGAGCTGCTGTGCTGTAGCTTCAAATTTTCGGCATGTCTAGAACAATTCTTACAAGTACAACACGACGTAGCTGGGCGCCCCAGACAGATGCCGAACGGCCACGCCGGTGTGCCTACACTCATAGAAAATAATGAATTTGAATTTTAAAGACTTACATTTGTTTGGGCTTCTGATAGCGGATGATGTCAGGAAACAGTGGTTGCAATTTATTTTTTAACTCTGTCCCTGAGCTTTATAACCCCAATTTGCTATTGTGTGCTGCGCATTTTACTGAGGACAGCTTCCACCACATGAGGGAGTACAGTGCCTGCCGGATTCGCCAAAATGGACCAGGGCCGTGAAGCAGAGGCAGGTCTAGGCTGTGGAGCAGAGGTGGGCCTGGACCATGGAGCAATGGCGGACAGTGAAGCACTGGAAGACCTGGGCCATGGAACAGTGGCAGACAGTGAAACAATGGAGGTCATGGGCTATGGAGCAGAAGCAGACAGTGAAACATTGGAGGACCTGTGCCTTGGAGCAGTGGCAAACATTGAAACTCTGGAGGACCTGGGCCATGGATCAGAGGCAGACTGTGGAACAGTAGAGCAGGAAACCACCAGGTCAGACATCATGAATAAAATTACAAAATAAAAGACATGAAAACAAGAACATGAAACAAAACCCAAAAAGGACCTTACATATTCCCCCCTCAAAAAGGCGGCTCCAGACGCCTAAACCACCCAAAACAACAAAAGTCCAGGAGGGTGGTGGAGCAGAAGTAGTCCAGGGGGCGGGACGGAGGGCCAGGCCCGTGAAGAGGAACAGGACCAGGACCAGGATCATGGGGCAATGGCAGCATTGTGAAGTGAAGCACTGGAGGACCTGGGCCGTGGAACAGTGGCAGACAGTGGAACAATGGAGGTCCTGGGCCATTGATCAGAGGCAGACTGTGGCTCAATGGAGCAGGAGACCACCAGGTCAGATCCAGAGGAGCATGGAGCCATGGCGGAGCCGACAGAGCAGGAATACATGGCGGAGCTGGCAGGGCAGGAAGCCATGTTGGAGTAGAGGACCACCAGGTCAGCAGAGCATACAGGAGCAAAGATCCCCACAGTGGAACAGATGACCACCACAGCAAAGTAGGCATCCACCAAAGCGGATCAGGTGTGACTGGAACAGAGAGCACAGAGAGGTTAACAGTGGCCTCTGCGGCCGTAACAGGACAGGTGGACAGTTCAGAGACGGTATCATTGGCCACGACAGGACAAGCAAAGAGTTCATAGACGGCCTCCATGGTCATGACAGGGCAGACTGTGAATTCATGAACGGCCTCCCTGGCCGTGACAGGACAGACAGTGAGCTCATGAACGGCCTCCATGGCTGTAACAGGACAGACTGTTAGTTCATGAACGGCCTCCTTGGCCATGACAGGACAGACTGTGAGTTCATGAACGGCCTCCTTGGCCGTGATAGGACAGACTGTGAGTTCAGTAGCGGACGCCGCCACCTCGGGAGGTTCTGCAGCGGATGCCGCCACCTCTGGAGGTTCTGCAGCAGACACCGCCACCTCTGAGGCAGACTCATGGACAGGAGAGGCCTATGGGTCGCAGTGTGCAGCCCACACGCTCAAAATGGTGACCACCATTACAGGAAGGGCAGCAGAGGGTGGCAGGACTTCTAAGATGGCTGGGCTTGAGAGCGCTGACGTCACCGGGTTGCCTGCCGCTCGAACTGACATCAGCTGTGAGTCCATCATAGCAGCAATCCATATTGTCAGTCCTGCCCCAAGCTCCACATCCTCAGGAGCTTGGGTACTATAGCCCCCCAGCCCCCCCACCCCAAAAAAAAATCCTTTGGAAAAATTTTGGTGACAGCCGTGATGTGGCGAGGTTCAGGCATGGCAGCCATCTTGGCCGGGAATTCAGGCATGGTGTCCATCTTGCGATGAGGCTCAGGCGTGGCAGCCATTTTGACTGTTGACTCAGGCGTGGTGGCCATCTTGGCCGGGGACTTAGGCGTGGCACCCATCTTGCGAAGAGACTCTGGGCTGGCGGCCATCTTGCGAAGAGACTCTTGAGTGGTGGCCATCTTGCGACGAGGCTCTTGAGTGGCTCCATGTTGTGAAGAGTCTCTTGAATGGCCTGCGTCATGTGAGCAGGTTCTGGAGTAGCTGGCTTGGCAGGCATGACGTGAACAGGCGCTGGCTTGGCAGGCATGACGTGAGCAGGCCCTGGAGTAGCAGACATGCAGTGAGCTGGCTTTTGCTTGGCTTGATGTGAGCAGGCTTTGGCTTGGCAGGCATGACGTGAGCAGGCCTTGGTGTAGCAGACATGACGTGAGCATGCTTTGGCTTAGCAGGAATGACGTGAGCAGGCCTTGGAGTAGGAGACATGACGTGAAGAGGCTTTGGCGTAGGAGACGTGACGTGAATAATTCCAGACATGACGTGCAAATACTGGCGGGTGTGGCGGATACTGGAGGATAGCTGGGTTCCTCATCAGCAGTCCCCACAGTAAATGGTGAACCAGCCAGCAACAAAACAATGTCAATATATCAGGCAAGAGTCCAGTGAGGGGTATTGCATGGCATTAAGGCCCAATCCCAATTCTATTTTATACCCCTTCCCCTTCCCCTTCCCCTCCGCCTACCCCTTCCCCTTGTCCTTTGAAACAGAGTGTCAAATGCAAAACTAGTGCCCACTAGAGGATGTCGGGCCCTCAGCCCACCCTCATGAAGTTTGTTTCTGATTTTTTGGTCAGAGACATTCACACCATAACACACTTACAAATTTTTATTACTCAAATCCGTTAAAGGATTGTTAGGCTGCATTAATTAGGTCAACCGGAACTGGGAACACTTCCAATAACACACTATGTACTTGTTACATTGTAAGAAGAATGGCATCTATGCTAATATTAGTCTGTTTATTTCTTATTCCGGGGTCACCGTAGCCACCAGATCTAGTCTGTATCCAGCCCAGATGGGGGATCAGCACCTAGAGACGACCTCTACAGCCCTGAATTTCAGCGGAGACCAGGACAACTAGATGAGCCTCAGAGACAGATCCCCAGTGAAGACCTTGTCTCCTAGACGGCTATCGGGACAAGACCACGGAGAACCAGATGAGCCCTTTGCACAATCTAACTTTACTGCAGCATGGATCAACCTGCTGGTTCATCTGGCCGGAGGAGAACTGGTCCCCCGAGTGAGCCTGGTTTCTCCCAAGGTTTTTTCTCCATTCTGTCACCGATGGAGTTCCTTGCCGCTGTCGCCTCTGGCTTGCTTAGTTGGGGACACTTAATTTCCATCGATATCATCGACTTGATTGCACAGATACTATTTAAACTGAACTGAGCTGGACGATGACATCACTGAATTCAATGATGAACTGCCTTTAACTGAAAATTTAGTGTTTACTATTGTCCTTTTGCATTGACACACTATTTTCCTATTTGATACTGTAAAGCTGCTTTGACACAATCTCTATTGTTAAAAGCACTATATAAATAAAGGTGACTTATGTAAACAAAGCCATGCCCATGACTCTGGATGTTGTTCCTGTGGCTCAGTGGTAGAGCATTGTGTTAACAGCGCGAAAGGTTGTGGGTTTGATTGCCAGGGAACACACATACTGGTAAAACATGTATAGCCTAAATGCATAAATTATTATTATAAAAGCGGGTTTTACTTCTGGCTCTTTCTCTTTTTCTTTTCTCACCTTAGAAATGTGGTACGGGTAAGAACCCAGGAAGGAGTGTGTTCAAACTGACCATCTGATCTCACAATCATTTAATGCTGCTGCACGTGCAGCCCATACAGGCAATGCTTTAGCTATACCGCTAGCACAGGGCTGTCCTAAACTCTGCAGGACACCGGCCCTCCAGGACCGAGTTTGAATAGCCCTGTGCTAGCAGCTTTATAGAAAACAATAAGCACAGATGACCAAGATTCTAAGAACCTTGTTGATTTGGCTTTGGCTGCTCACTGTCAATCGACACATGATGTGGGAGAGGCGATGTCTTCGGCTATTTTATGTTGTAGACAAATATGGCGGTCACAAACTGCTTTGCCAGATGCCATATGAGGTGAACTAATGAATTTGCCAGTGGTGCCTGGTCATGTCTTTCATTCTGATTCTCAAGAGGTGTTGTATAGGGCTGAGCGCTCTATCACAATGAGAGAAACTGTTCAGCCAGCCTGTCACAAACATTCCCCAGTCTCCAGACAGAAATTTAGGGAATCCCAGAGGATGCAACAACCTCCTTGGTCTAGGCGCATGAGTAGTAATCCAGCTGTTCGAATCCTTCTTGTGGTTCCTGCCACAGTCTTCTGAATGCCAGAGCTTTCTGCCTCAATCTGTCCCTGCAAACATGTCCCTGCGGGGCCCATGCTGGCTTTTTGCGGGCACAGTGGGCTAGGGCCAGCCTACACCAAACCTAAACAGACCCAGTGCAGGCTTGCCCAGGCGAGGCCCACAGCTTTCGGCTCACCGCAGGCTCTCTGTGAGCAGCCCACACTAGCAGACTGCCCACATTTATCCTATGATGGCCAGTGTGGGCCAGCCCGTTTGGGCACAGAGCAGCTTTTGTATCCTTTGGGCCCATGCAGGTTTTGTGTAAGCAGGCCTGTAATGCAACTAGGAGAATACAAACAACATTGACTGGCCATTCTTTAGCCACTCAATTGAAGTGGAATGGCGCAAACCAAAAGAGATCTTTTAAGAATCTGTTGATTCATATAGGCCAGGGATCCTCAAATCTGGCTCACGAGATCCACTTTCCTGCAGAGTTTAGTTCTAACCTTAATCAAACACCTGAGCATTCTAATCAGTGTCTTCAGGATCATTAGAAAATCACAGTTGGGTGAGTTTGATCAAAGTTGGAGCTAAACTCTGCAGGAAAGTGGATCTCACGAGCCATATTTGAGGTTCACTGTCTTAGCCCATCCTTTTGCAGTAAAGGAGCCTATCCCTGAATCCCTTGCCTGTTCTGTTGCAGACAAGGAGGCCATATCTGAATTCTCAGCCTGCATTGTCACCCCCCAAGATACTG
>NW_015546036.1:167027-171917 GCF_001515605.1 Sinocyclocheilus anshuiensis | reverse complement strand
ACTTTTGTGTATTTACATTTTTGGCTATATGTAGCTGTATTAACCTGAACTGGATGTTTTCTGTTTTGTATTTAATAAATTGATTTGAAATCCCTTTGACTACTGTACAGTTTTGACAATACAGACATTAGTTATGTGGTGACTGCATCCATTTCAGATGTATAATAACTGTTTTTTCCCAAAGGCTTAAGTTATAGTAGCTGGAAAGTATTTAAAGTGAAACAGATGTTGTAGATTAATAGTGCGGGCCCTGTGTGGGCATAGTGAGGGCTTCCTGGGGGCTAAGTGAGGGCTGCCCGTGCAGGGCCAGTGCTAAGGGGCCAACGTTTTGCCAATGAGCAAATTCTCAGGGGCCCTGCGCTGGCAGCCCGCTGGGGGCCCTAAGGCTAGCCCTAAGTGGTCCCATAAAGGGCCAGTGCAGGCTTGTTTGCAGGGGTGCCTCCCCAATGATAGATCTCCCTTTCTCGGCCACCTCAATGCTAACCACAGCCGCTAAAGAAGCTGCCCAGACCTGTCTGTCTTGCATCCTCAATACTAGTGCTCCCGGTCATGGCTGCCACAGTGATTCATGCGACAGGAATCACAAAAATTCTTGTTATTGCCACCTAGCAAAAGCTAGTACTCATGGCTATCTCAGCCACACTGGTTTCCAAGCTCCCAGGCATCTCCGTCCAGGACCAGAGGTTTCTGTCACAGCTTACTTGTCCCAGAAGTGTCAAAGGATACTATTACACCTGCCACAGATGGTGCTGTCATGGGCTCCCCCATCTCCAAGCTCCTTGGAATGTCAGCTCAGTCCCAAAGATTCCTAAAAAAAGCTTCTGTAAATATTCTGTAATTATTCCTGTCCTCTCTGTTTTTGCCTCCTTGGTGCCAGCACTTCCTGTCATGGTTGTGATTCCTGCCACAGGCACCCCAAAGATTGTCACCTCAGAAGTTCCTGAAATGGCATCAACCTGAGCCAGCACCCAAGGCCATATCAGTCCCAGAGCATCCCATCTCAGCCACCCTGGTCTCCAAGCTGTTTTCGACCAGGTACAGGGTGTCAGGGATCTGGAAGGAAGACCCAATTGCAGAGTGAGTGACAAGGGTTTATTTACAAAACAGACAGTTACAAGAGGATAGTGAGGTGTGCAGGTGATACAACAGCAGGAACACAGTTAACAGCGATGAGACAGCTAGGGAAGACCACTGGAACAGCCTCAGACATCAACTGGCAGAATAGCCGCAGAGGAAGCGGCAAGACCAGGCAGATGGAAAGGACCGAACAAGGCACCATAGAGCTGAGCTCAGATACTTGTTGTCCGCAGACTATGAAGCAGACCAGGTGCCAGGCAGGGGAAACCAGTGGGCAGGAACAGGTCAGGACAGGACAGGAACTCTAACAACACAACAGGACAAGACAGGACAAGGCTCCACAGGAATAAATTAGTCCAAGGCAAGGAAATAATTACTAATTTAACCAACACAAATAACTTAAAAATATCAAACAAAAATGCAAACAAAAGATCAGAACTAGGAGAACTAGACTAAAATAAAAGCAAAAATACAAAAACTAAAAAAAAAAAAGAAGCAGGACAAGAACATAAAACTACTAGGGCTCAACAAGATTAGGGCAAGACTCAGGCACAAAACCAACCAGACAAGGGTAAACATATTGGGTGAATATTATATATTTGTAATTCACACAATATATGCACTAGATGGCACCATCTATTATACCATATACCATTTTAATATATAAAAGTATTAACTTTATATTCTCTATTTAACCTAATAAACAAAAGATTTACGCTACGTGTTAACACAGGTTTTACAACTGTGTGTGTGTGTGCGTGCGTATATATATATATATATATATATATTTTTTTTTTTTTTTTGAAATATATATACTGTATATATATATATATGTTTTTTTTTGCATAAAACCGACGTATTCCTAATTCTTGATTGTTTATCAAATGTTCATGCAAAGTGTCATTGTATGTAGAAATATTGTGGGAAAGATACAATAAACTTAAAGAACAAAAGACACTGTAATGTCTCTTATTTGGAGGAACTCAGAGACAGTGAAAAGAAGACTCAAATGCAGATCAATTTAATAAAGTAAAAAAAAGGATAAACAAAACACGAGAATCAGAAAACCATGGGAACAGAACTGAATAATCCTCAACAACTCAACCAAGAAAGGAAAAGACCTGGCAATGATCACAGCAAACACAAGATCTTAAGTACACAGGGGATAACAAAACTAACTAGACAGAGATGCTGATAATGATGATTGCGGCAAAATTATGTAACAATATCATGTGGTTTCAGTCATACAGTGTGTTTAGCCCAAACCCAAAGTCATTTTCACTCCATTAGTCAGATATCAAAAATCCTGAAGATGGTCCCAATGTGAATTGAACTCATAAAGCATGATAAACAAGACAAGGACCTGAACCGACACCAGCCACTCATGTAATATATATAAGGACTTAATCTTGAGTCAGAACAAAAAAGACTGAAGATCTGACAGACAGACCAACATAACAAATTATCTGATGCTGAGAGAGCAAATCAGAATAATTTTGACAACATAATAATAAAGAAAAGGAAGAAAGAGCTTGGTTATAAGAAATTGGATTGTTCAAGAAATTGAAGTGTCTTCACTCAGTGAGAGGGTGTAAAAAGGGCAACATAACTTTGTTCCTTGCTCATGTACTTCTGATGACAACAGTGAATCTAAATTGTACAATGGGAAATTTTGTAGAATATGTAGAAATGTTATATTTGACAAAATTCAGACTTTAACATAGTAAATATGTAAGATGGCACAAGTATATACATTTGAATTTATTCACTGGCAGGATCGGATGATGCTTCAGTGATTTTATGTTTTTACAGTTTAAATGGTAAAATCCTCAGACGCTTAACTTCATCAAGATTACAGAAAAATGGAAAGATGACGTCAGTGAAGGTGGCTGTGAATGTGTGTAGATGTGTGTTAGTTACAGGATCAGAGAATGACACCGTTCCTCCGTCATAGTCCAAATCAACTCTCACACACTCAAGGTGCTCTTCAACAGGAAAACCAGACCCAAGCAGTCTGTACGGATCATACTTCACACACCAGACATTAGAGTTACAGAAACCACGTCCCTTCCTTTGGTTTGATTCTGTAGTTACTCCAAGACTCCAGCATTCGCTCTCTTTAACCTCCACTTCCCAGAAGTGCATTCCTGAGTTAAAACCCTTTGAACCCAGAACACACTCACAGATGTCAAATCTCTCTGGATTATCAGGAAACGGTTGATCGTCCCAAATGTATTTCACACGAGTCAGATCATTAGACAGGATGAGACGTGGATGAGCCGTGTTTGGATCCAGAATCACAGGAGCTGATGAGACAAAATCAGCAAGTGCTTTTATTCTGATGCTCGTATAATGATAAAAAGTGAACTGTACAATTATTATGAATTATGTCACTCAAAATGAGACATTTTCCTCTGATCACTGTGCTAAAATCAATCCTAAAATTTGTCAGTCTCCCCCCCCATGCATCATTTCCAGTGTGTGTGTAACAGCACAGATTGCCTCCAGACTTACTCTTTTGGACAGAGTTCACCATCTTCTTCCAGACTCTGTACGGCAGGTTGCCCAAATAACGTGGCACATAAATCAAAACTCCAGAAGGCATCTGTGGATCCGGCTGTGAGATCTGGACTCTGAAAGAACATTCAGGAGTCAGAACTGCAGTGGCTTTGGCTTCAGAAGCAGAGAGAACAGAGACAGCAACAGATCACTCACCTTTCCATTGTTAGTGGAAACTTCTGCAGAAAAAACACAATTTATCATCAACAAGTCCATCAATCATCACTGAATCAATCAACAAATTATCTGAAATCAGACCTTTAGAAAGCAGACGTCATTGGATTTCATTGTCTCCTCCAAGTCTTTGATAGTGTGTGAAAGAGCTGAGATGTGTCTGTTCATGTCCTCCAGCTTTTCCTTCATTTTCTGCTTCTTCTGGTCCTCTTCTTCCCTCAGTGCAATGATTGTAGATGCTTCTTCATCTCTGAGAATCTGACAAAGCTTCTTAAACTGCTCTTTAATCTGATGCTCTGTGTATTCAGCTTGAGACTGAAATCAAATCACATTCAATTAATCTCAAAGATGAAACTTATTCTGGAGCAGCATGAAGAGTGAGTTGCTAAAGGTGGGTTAGTTAACTACAACTTTAACTTTCTGAAGTAGTACTGTAATAGATGGTCTGTGTCTGTAGGGTGATAATACACATGAATTTCATCAATGTCTCTTCTCAAAATTACAGTTTTAAAACCAACTTTTGAAAATGTGGCAGCCATGTCTGAATGAAAATGCATATTTTCCATATTAAACAGACCTTTGAGAACTATGGACCTATGGTACTTGAGACATTATTGGCCAATCAGTGTTTCTGTGAAACCTCTAGAGCTTTTTATACTTGAATTTGGTCAACTAAATTCTGGGTTTTCTTGTTTTTCGATGTTTCACATTGCTCATATTTTACCCAGGGTTATCAATTTAATGCGGTGATGCAAACTACTCAACTTTATCACATTTAGCCATTTTGAATAAAAAAATACTATCATTTATCATTCATGTAATCCATAACTGAATGTGAGGAGACAAGAAACTTTCAAAATATTATAGATGCAAAAGAGTGAATGGATGCTTATTATAAATTATTTACAAATTGTAAAGATGCAGACAGTTTTCTGTGAGGGTTGTGTTTATGAGTTGGGGGCAGAATATACAGTTTGTACAGTATAAACATTATGTCTATGGAAAGTTCCTATAAGACATTGAAAACCAACGTGTGTGTGTGTGTGTGTGTGTGTGTGTGTGTGTGTGTGTGTGTGACTG
>NW_015546036.1:160161-165657 GCF_001515605.1 Sinocyclocheilus anshuiensis | reverse complement strand
TGTGTGTGTGTGTGTGTGTGTGTGTGTGTGTGTGTGACTGTTACATTTACATTTAGTAATTTATCCAAAGCGACTTACAAATGAGGACAATAGAAGCAATCAAAACCAACAAAAGAGCAATAAAAAGCACGTGCTATGACTAGTCTCGGTTAGCCTAACGCAGTACATGTAGCAAGGTTTTATACACACACACAGACACACACTACATATACATACAATAAAAACAAAACAAGTAGATAGAATAGAAAAAGAAGAAAAGAGAAAGCTAGTCTAAAAGTTTGGCTTTTTTGTTGTTAAAGAAAACAAGCAGTTAGAAAACGAATAGAGTGCAAGTGTTAGAGGGTCAAGTGTTTTTTTAAATATAAAACAAATTAAAAAATAAATAAATAACATCAAAAATTAGAATAGAGAAGATCTCAGAAGACTCAATCCTCACCTTGATAAGTTGCAATGTTTTCTGGAACTCTCTTTTAAGGTTTTCTCCATGTTTAAGTTTCTCTTGTAAGGAGTTCAGTGCTGTATAGAGCTCCTCCTAGAATTTAAAGTGAAAATCTATAAGACACTCAAGGTTTCTGTAACATGATAACTAATACATAAGCTTATCCTCTTATGTAAACCTGTCTTACCTTATATGATGGAACAACTTCACTGATGGGTCTGAACGTTTGATTGGCACATTTCTGTGTATCTCTGCACACTGAACACACAGGCTGTTTGTCCTCCAGACAGACGAGCTTGAGTTTCTTACCATGTAAACTGCAGATCTCCTCAGACCCTGCTGAACACCTCTCATTTCTCTCCTTCAGGAATGACTTGCACAAGGATTTTAACACAAGATTACAGGAAGGATTCTTTGAGGATGTTCTCCCGCAGACAGGACACTCCCGAGTTTCCTTGGTTCTCCACAACTGTTGCAGACACTCTTTACAGACATTGTGACTACATGATAATAGAACAGGAGCCTTGAAGATTTCAAGACAAACAGGACAAGACAGTTCTTCTACGGTTAGTGAATCCATTCTCACTGTTTGAGCTCCAGCAATTGAAACTTTAGAAAAGAAAAATAACCACGATAATCACAAAGATCTGTTGTCTGTTTAGAGCCTTCTCAAAAATCCTTAACGTTTTTATCGTTGCTCTTCATTGATCACTGATCCTTTTTTGCTTTTGTCAAGAAGGAAGTAATAACCACACCTGTGGTCTCGGCACTTGAGCACTTGTCTACCTACAGTAAATGACGTATTTCCTGTATTTGGCCCAAATATTCACAAGTTGGCTTTAAGACCACAGTTGTGTAGAACTTTTCAATGGGGTGAATGCAAAGTGGGACACTTTTTGTGAAATGTGTAATTTAGATACCTAAATTTTCTTTTCTTTATTATTTTAGTTATCTTTAAGGTCCAGCTTTAATATTTCACTTTGATTACCGTTCATATGATGTGTTATTTGGGAGGTGTAAACCAATAAACATTCTGAGATCATGTACTTCAGACAAATTTCGGTATGCCTTGGTCTGGTAAAGTGGGTCATCCCTTATTTATCAAAAATGATCCTGTATCTTCATTAAAAAAAAAAACAACAACAAAAAACACATGACTTATTAACACATATGACCAAGCAAACATGTTCCACAAATTATTTAACAACACCCCCCCTGCAAAAAAACATATAGCCTATGCTTTGAGTAAAATTCATCATTTAACTCAATTTATGTATAAAATTCAAAATAACTGATAGAACATGTTTGATAAACTCTGAATAGATATCAAAATTTTGATAAAAATGAATTCATCCAACTCATGCAACATATTAAAAATGTGACTATAACAAATGCAACAACAAATAGTCTAACAAAAAACTTTTTTTCTGTCTATGTTCTCTTAACACATTAAATGAACTTTAATTGTGTCCTTATTTTAAAGCTCCATATTCTGCATCTACATTTTACTCCTCTCATCCTTTCTTCACTCCACAGATTGAACATGCCTTGTCTTGCCTTCTTTTCTATTATTTTGTTTCTTCCATCTCTGACTTGAATGTCCCTTTGTATGACACAATTTAATTGTGGTTCTTCTAATGAACTGATAAAAAGCAATTGCAAATGTTTTGCAAAATACACACTCATCTCTGTACCAATAAAGTGTGCAACACTTTACTTTTACACAAACATTTTCGGGCACATGATTGCATTAGTGATTTCTTGAACATGATGAATAATTGGACGTTCCAAAGCGCTGTTAGACATGGTGTGGATTTTGTGTGCATTTAGAGAACTGAACTTTGGCATTTTTAAGAGCTGGGACAGTCATGTGCATGCACTTCCTGCCACATGTGCACGCTATCAAGTGGCTAAGACCGCAAATGTGGGTATTGGCACAGGCTCACAGAGTCAGTGTGACAGAAAAGAGAAATAATAATTCTCAGTCTCACTTGTGCTCGCTCTTCTATTGTGGCCTATGATCTTGAAATTATGATGAATAAAATAATATATAATATAATAATAATAGATAAGATAATCTTACCTTGAATGAGTGATTTCTGTTCTAAACAGGTTATAGTCGTTGTCTGAGTTTTGAATTGAATATGCTGATAATTTCGTCATAATACAAATTTTCTGTTGGTATAGATGGCGGTTTAGCCGATTTTATTATAAACATTCAGGTGCTGGAGAACTTCTCTCTCTTGCAGACCTTCTCAGATTTGTTCTTGTTCTTATTAATTTATATAGCACAGTTTAATACAACACTAAGTTGCCCAAAGTGCTTCACAATATCACAATAAAATACGTAAAACAAAGTCACCAATAAAAAAATACACAAATCACAAACAACATAGACACAATTTAAAATAATATAAACCTGCATCACAACAGCTCCTCATTTATGGGATGATATTAGACTCAAAATGATTCATAGATGCACGCACAATTATCTATGTACTGCATAAATTTTATACATGCATCTTACTAACCACAAACAAATGCCTTTCAATTTGAGTCTGTGGAATTCGGGATTAAATAATTGTGCAGCGATTTGTACAAATACAGACATGTTTGTGAATAAAAATGTTCTGTTCTGCATTAATATATCATAAATTGCTCATGCAAAAAGGAATCCATGCATATGTGGATCAGGTGACACGCGTGCATTAATTGACGTCTAGTTCGAGTCGATCTTGTTCGGTTCATTTGGATTTTGAAACGTCATTTTCTCAGTTTACAGCATTTCACGTCCCCCACACACACAACTACCAACAAACAAGGTCCAGTGCAATTCATTATTAACGTGTACACAGGGGATAACAACACCCCTTAGCTGTTATAAATTCACTGTAAACCACGGCTTCACAGGGCTTATTGCTTTTATAAAACGGTTATTCCATATACGTAGTAAGGTTTCACAGAATAAAACAGAGCAAATAAAGTGTAATATTAATAAAAACAGTATTCTTCCACCAAACAATGTAGTTCCTCAGAAACAGTTGTGGTTGCTACAAAGTGGTTGCTGAGCAACACACAAAGTCAACAAAGGTGTATATTTGTAGAGTAATTTACAACAGCTTCGAACGCGGCTCAACCAATCAGAATCAAGGACCGGAACTCTCCGTTTTATAAGGGATTTTTATGCATAATAGTAACCCTAATGTAATCAAACAGTTGAAAATAGCTGGGCGGCTAAAATATATAACAATTTTTATGACTGCAGAAATATGATAATTCAGTACACACATTATCCCACTGGTCACAATTGTGACCGACCATAAAACACAATTTTTCACACACTTTTCAAAAAAAATAATTATTGATTATTTCAAAGGGTTACTAATGACACATCATTTAGATATCTTCATGTCTGGGAATTAATTTGGGATTAAACGGGTTAAGTTTGTTGCATTTGCTGCGAATTCAGTAATATCTATCATTATTTGTTTCTGTCCTGTTTTAGGCCCATTTATACATTTATTTACTCCAATTGAAGGCCCTATAACCCATCAAAACATTCATGGGGGGAACTCGTGGGCCGGATTTGTCCAGGGCCGAATTTTAACCCCAGTCCAGCCCTAGCCACATTTGATTATTCATTAACCCTATGTTTTTTCATCAGATACATATTTGATCACTCAAACCCCTTTATCTAAAACGCTCTACTTAATTTAGTCTCACACATCTGCCATGTGTGGAGGTTTGTGGGGAATATGCACCAGAAATAGCTGAGCTTAAATGGTTGCTAATTTACGCAGAACTTAAATGTGGGCTAATTAACTCCTCTCCTAATTAACATTAAAACATATAGTTCTGTGTTCAGACGTGTTCAACCTATCGAATGATAAATCAGAAGTAAACACTGTAAACAGAAAATTCATTCATTATCAGTTTTTACACATGATTTTCTTCTTTTGCAGAAGCCAACTAAATAAGTAATGGGTATGTAGGCCTAGTGGCTTTTCTATAAGCCATGGCAGGGTGGTAAATTGTTGTTGTTGACTCATAGAATGGAATAAGAAATGTCCAAAAAGTGATGTCCGTTTCTTGACTGGTTAATTTACTGAACAAACAATATTTATTTACAATAAAAGCATGTGGAGCTAAGAACCATGTTCAATAGCTGTTTAATATAATGTGATGCTGAACAGGTGACCTACATCTACTCACCACAATGCATCGCCCTCTAGTGGTGAAATAATTATCACATTTTGGCTCCTATGGGACAAGAAACACTTACTGAGGGAGGTGATGTTGACAATCCTCAGTCTGGAGGACTGTCTTCATTCCAGCTTTTGTACATATTGGCGTCAAATCAATTTTTTTGAATGCTCTAGGCCAGCGGTGGTGAACTCCGGTCCTGGAGAGCCGCAGCCCTGCAGAGTTCAGCTCCAACCCTAATTAAAACTAACCTGCCTGTAGCTTCCAAGTAACTGTTCAGACCTTGATTAGCTTGTTCAGGTGTGTTTGATTAGGGTGGAAGCAAAACCCTGCGGCCCTCCAGGACCGACGTTCGCCACCCTTGATCTAGGTCATTTTTTTTTGTGTATACCATGCAGTCCAGGGTTTGAAGTAATGATGAAGTAAGTTTCAATTGAAGTAATGATAAAGGTACCTTTTCCCATGGAACTTTAAACATCACATCTTCCTCCATTTGAAGCTCTCTCTCATGCAGCTTTTTTTTTTTGTGCAGCTTAAACTAGCTTTTGGTTGGTCTTAGCTGGTCTCCCGGCCTGGTCTGTTGGCTGGTTTTAGAGGGGTTTTGTATAATAAATATAAGGAAAACAAATAGACAGAATATAAAAAGATTAGAGAAGCTAGTGTTAGTTTTTTTTTTCCCTCAAGAAAACAAGCAGTTATTAAATGAATAGAGTGCAAGTCTAAAAGGGACTTTTTTTTTTTTTTAAAGAATAGAATTAGAATAGAGAGTTCTAGAGTTAGAGGGTCAAAAAAAGATGGAACAGATGTGTTTTTAGTCGTTTCTTGAAGATGGCTAAGGACTCAGCTGCTCGGAT
>NW_015546036.1:148066-159859 GCF_001515605.1 Sinocyclocheilus anshuiensis | reverse complement strand
GTTTTTGTAGGCAAACGTTAATGCCTTGAATTTTATGCGAGCAGCTATTGGTAGCCAGTGCAAATTGATGAACGTGCAAAATGTGACGCGCATTCTTTTTGGCTCATTAAAGATTAATCTTGCTGCCGCGTTCTGGATTAATTGTGAAATTGTGATGAAACGATGGGTTTGATGGAACCACAAGCAGTTCTGTCTTAGCCAGGTTGAGTTGAAGGTGATGGTCGGTCATCCAGCAAGAAATGTCTGTTAGACAAGCTGAGATGAGAGCAGCTATCGTCGGATCATCAGGATGGAATGAGAGGTAGAGTTGAGTGTCATCAGCATAGCATTCTATATTCCATGTGATTAAGCATACAGTAAACAAACTTAAATCTGTGATGTTCAATGTTGATTTTTCAAATAAATACATACAATATTCCCAGCTGTTTTAATAAGGGTCAGTATTTCTACTACCGACGTAGATTCATTTAGCCCATTTTCATCCATGTATCTGATTTTTTCAACCTCATAATCAAAATGTCACAACTCATTACAGTGAAAATAAGGTGCCATATGCCAGACTTCTCCACTCATCTATCCCCAATCCATGCCTTACATTGTTTTTTAATAATCTGTTACACTCAGATGTTCATCACAATACAGAAGAAAAGCTGTCGCTATTTCCATTTCATTGCGATTTTGTAAGATTTGTTTCTTCATTCACATAAAATCAGTGTTTAGGAGCTGCATATTTGATTTGGTTTCCATTAAGATTTTATTATTGTGCTTGTTTATAAGCTAGAATAATACATTAATAAAGGTCTTGTTTGAATCCTTCATAATTATTGATATTTTATCACTAATTTTCACATGACTGGGCACCTTTAAATAGTCTTCATATTTTAACCTTAACAATTTACACAATCCTCGACAGAAATAAGATCATGTTCATAATTAAATTCACACAGCAATAATGGAAAACATGTCTTGAATACATGAGTACGTCTCCAGTGATTAAAATCAATCCCGAGAGGACATCCAGAGATAGAGCCATATTTAATGTTTCTGCACACTGGATTAGGCTTCAGACAGAAACATCATCCTGTTGAAATAACAAATAGAGGGTGAATATGCATATTTATGGTAGAAAAAATAAAGATGTGTTATGCTTTCTTTGTGAACATTTTGTGGATATGAATGGAAAGGATTTACTATTATTTATTATTTCATGGCATTTAGCACTCATATTTTACACTTGTTAAATTTACTCTATCCAGTGCATCGGTTTACTTATTTGCCCTCAGTATGAGTCTGAGCTAATTGTAAAATACAGACAAATGAACTGAGCTCAGGCATTAGGATTGACGCCAGTGTGAAATCTAGCAATGACTAAGCTCAATCAAAAATGACAAAAAGTCAAATGTTTACACGTACTGTCTTTGGGAAATGATTTTACTCATTTGAGTTGCCTTTTTAAACCCAAAACACGTCATTTATTGCGCCCACTAATTATATAAAAAAAATACTTTTAAGCAATGTATCTTTGGCATGTTACACACACTAGTGACACATTTACACTGCAAAGGTGGCACAGAAGTGCTTCTGAAGTGGCATTTAGGTGCCTTAACACAGACTGTTTAATGCTGCTCAGAGGTGGCATAAACGCATTTCCACAGCAATTAAAACTGCATGCTTGGATACTAGAGCTGAGTTGGGTCAGAGCAAGCTTAATTGCAGGGCATTGCACCTTTACACATTTTTTTAAGCAGGCTCAGAACAGCCTTAACTTGGCAGAGTAAAGATGCCTTAGAGACACATTTTAAGGCAACTCGTATGATGTACTCATTCCACATCACTAAGGAGCAATGCTACTCGACAAGGTTTTACTCTGTGACCCCAGATTTAGGAAATCTTAAAAATCAATGTGAATGAATGTCACAACAACAGAACTTTGTCTAACTCTTGATTGGTTAACTTAATAAAAACAGCAGAATTCTAACGAATGCAAAAGATCACTCCAACATGAGGAGAAACTTTGAGACGCACATGGCGAACAATGCAGGATCTTCACATTAACAACAAGTAAATAAGAAACGGAAAAAGAGCTTTTTCTGTGAGCTTGTGTAAATGTTGGCAGAGATCTAACGGAGTACAGCTCAGGGTGTATGATAGCAGTGCATATGCAGCAGTGATATGAACTACACATCAGACCATGTGAAACTATATTTGCCTACTTAAACATTATAAGAGTGAAACATGGTTAATAAGCAAGTAGTGCCTTCTCAACTGTCCAATCTCTTTTTGTGCTCTAAACAGTGAACTGACATGATTCATTCATCCTTTCACATATCAACATTTAAATCTCTTTGTGAATCTTAGGAAAAAATGTCTGCATGGGGACATCTATTTTTATAAAAAGAAATATTTTGCACATGAAATTAAGCCTTTTTGCAATTTTGAAGCGTTGTTTTGGAATTCCTATTATTGTCAGTTGTGATTCTAATTAGTTGCTCAGTGCTGTATATCCTTTACTGCATTACAGACAAAAAATACTACAATACAATGATTTTCTAAAAAAAAAAAAAAAAAATGTATCAGCATAGTATAGGCATAACAATTGTAATAATAGTAATTATTTCTAATACATTTAAATTTCTAATACAATTAGTTTTATTGTAAAGGTTAATCCTAATGGTCTGTATTAAAAAGGCTTAATTTTAATGCAAAATGTTATTTACTTGTGATTTTGTGGCAAAACGAACTTGTTCTTGATAGGTTTTGTGAGGTTTATTCAAATCCGCTTACCTTATGTTTGAAGTTTATGTTATTTGCTATCAAAAATGTCACCAAAACCACCATCAGTATTGACATTACCCTACTGACATAAATGACTCTATGGTGGATGAATGCGATCAGTGAAAAAAAATGATGTATTTGGGTTCAAATTGAAATTCAACTTTCACCTCACCAAACCAACAACAAGATCTTCAAACTTCAGACCCCTGCGTAAGACCCCCAGATTGTAAACGAACAAAAAAAGACTTTGCAGACAGCAAATTTCAGAGAAACAAAACCCCTTAAACCAACTTGGAAGAAGAAAGACTTGAAGGCACCAGTGATAAGTTCACACACGAATTTCAGAACAAATAAAATTCGACTCCTCACCTGATATCATCCCATCAAAAAACTGAATGAAATACTCTAGACAGAATTTCTTGAGCTGTAAAACTACATATAAAAGATGGGAAAGTTTGCTGAAAGTGACGAGATAAATTACATTAAAAAAAACTGTCCTTCAAACATAATTAGCAAATGGTTATTCTGCAAAGCGGAATAGTATTTCATATAAAACAAAATAAATATTTTTTCTTACGTTTTTGGACACAAATCAGTTCTAATTGTGTCAAATTGCGAGAAAAACAATGGCGCTTACTGAATAGTGTCTTTAGAGCACTGGTGCTTTCAGTTCATCAAGAGGTTCATAGAGAGAGAACACCCAAACTGAAGATGGCAGACAACTATTTCCAGCACACCAGAGCCTCCAATTACAGCAGTTTGATGGGTTACCCAAACCAATTATCATCAATTAGTTTCAAGAGGTAAAAATATCTTGCAAGGCAGGATTTGAGAGTTGCGCAGAATGAGAGCAAGAAGAAAAAAGGAGAGGAGATTCACACACACCACAGTTCCCACCCCCAAAAACAGCTCGTCTTCAAGTGTCTTCGGCTATACCTTGCTCCTGAAGAGCGGCTTGGCTCCAGGCCCGCAGTACTCATTGTAGATGAGTTTGAAGAGGAAGAGGTGGAAAAGCGTGATGAGGGACGCCACACTGAACCAGAAGAGGAAGGGCAGGCCTGGGTACTGCTTGGCCATGTGGTCCTCGTGAGCCAAGATGGCCTTGACGTGGATCGTGTGTCTCAGGTCTTGCAGGTGAGTGAGATCAGTGGAGATGTACAGCAGAGGCGTGATGGGCTGGGTCACCATCACCGGAAACGTGTGGCCTCGCAGCTCCGAGGTCAGCTCCACGGGCTCGTTCATGCAGCCGGCCTCACAGGCGTACAGCTTCACGGGTTTCTCCTGAGGCTTGACGGACACGTGCAGGAAGGGCTTACCCTCGGCGTCCTGCAGCACGGCCAGGTTGATTAGGTCTTTATTGTAATGGATGCCCCGCAAAGAGTAGCTGTTGTGAAGAACATCCGGGTCGGCCTGGAACTGAAGGTGGTTTTCGGTGAACTGCAGACCGCCGAAACTCAGGACCATGCCTTGCATCATACCGTGAGTGCCTGCCGCCACGAGGACCTTGCATCCTCTTTTCTGGAAGGTCAGGTTCCAGAGATTCACCAGCTGCAGGATCTGAGCCACGTTGGTCAGGCGCTCCGGCCACAGGTTCTCGGCATGCATGGTGGCGTGGCCGCTGAAGCAGTGGTCGGCGTAGTTCAGACTGGACTCCAGGCGCTCCTGCTCTTCTGCGGTCAGACTCTGATCCAGGAGGGGCGCTGTGGAGGTCGACAGAATGTAGTACAGCGTGTTGTTGACTGTGCGACTGGATGGAGTATGGGCGTCTGTGATCTTTCTGATTTCCACACCTGTAAAGCAACAAAAAAAACTATGAAACATTTCCTTTTAGGTTCTTAAACCAAGTGAACACATTAAAGGAGTCATATCATACTTACATTTTCCCTGAAGTACACCAACATTTTTTTTTTATATTTGTGCAAAAAATTTTCATTATTTATTTACTTATTTATTTTTGGCAACATTTTTAGAATTAAACCATATATTGTTTGCTGCTCTACTTTTAAATCTTCTTATTTCTAAAATACAGAGGCGTAAAAAGTACTCAAATATTATTCTTAAAGGGTTAGTTCACCCAAAAATTTAAATTCTGTCATTAATTACTCACCCTCATGTCGTTTCAAACCCGTAAGACCTTCGTAACACAAATTAAGATATTTTTGATGGAATCTGAGAGCTTTCTGACCCTGCATAGACAGCAACACAACTGAAATGTTCCCAAGTCCAGAAACGTAGCAAGGAGATCGTTAAAATAATCCATGTGACATCAGGGGTTCAACCGTAATTTTACGAAGCTACGAGAATACTTTTTGTGAGCAAAAGAAAAAAAAAAACAACTTTATTCAACAATTCGCCTCCTCTGCATCACCCTGTAGCGCCATTTTGGAGAATATCAGTTGGACGTAAACAGCGTATGCTATTCTGTGTCAGCTGCGTCACGCCGGATCTGTTTCCTACCTTGTTGTGTTTTGATCTAAACGAAAACAGCGTATCCGTGTGACAGTGACAGCATACACTGTTTACGTCCAACGGATACTCTCCAAAATGGCGCTACGGTGACGAATTGTCAAAACAAATCGTTTTTTTTTTCTTTTGCACACAAAAAGTATTCTCGTAGCTTCGTAAAATTACGGTTGAACCACTGATGTCACATAGACTATTTTACAGATCTCCTTGCTACGTTTCTGGACTTGGGAACATTTCAGTTGTGCTGCTGTCTATGGAAGGTCAGAAAGCTCTCAGATTCCATCAAAAATATCTTAATTTGTGTTCTGAAGATGAACGAAGGTCTTACGTGTTTGAAACGACATCAGGGTGAGTAATTAATGACAGATTTTTCATTTTTGGGTGAACTAACCCTTTAAGTGAAAGTACAGAAACTGAGTGAAAATTTTTACTCAATTAAAAGTATCTTCTTGGCCAAAGCAATATCTTAGCTTGGGTGAAATTTAAAAAGTACAACTTTAAATTGTACTTAAAAAAAAAAAAAAATCGTTTCATCTTATTGAATCATCTTCTCAATGCAAAATGTTTTGTCAGACATATGACTCTTCTACTTCAAATGAACACAAACAAAGATTTTTAGAAAGTATAATCCATCTGTAAGAATATAATGCAGGTGTACAGGACGTCCCAAGATGCCACCTTAAAAACTATACAAATGAACACGACGGTAACCCATACAACCCCTGTTAATGAATCAATGTCTTCTGAAGCGAAACGATGGGCGTGTGTAAGGAAAATACTTCAGGGTGAGTAAATGTTGTGCATTCAGCCAATATACTACACAGACAGTTAATGGCTATATCCAAACAAACACAAACAATCAATAGACTTTTATGGGAAAAGCAGCTTTGCTACCTCAATATGCTTTCTAAGATTTAATGGTGAAATTTTGAAGCCAGAAATTGTCCTGATGCCGGCACTGATAGCATGGTTAGACATATAGCCTAGCGCAACTGCGTTCGCGGCGACCCGAGTTCGAATCCCGTCCTTTGTCGACCCCCTCTCTTCACCCAATGTTTTCCTGTCTGCTCTCTACTGTCCAAAAAGCCCATAAATATATCTTTAAAATAATTTCCTGATTACAACTGAAGTTACAACTGAAGATGAAACGTGTGTGTTTGATGCGTGAAGACAAACATCATTGGTTCTTGCACGTCATTTTGCACGACAAAATAGAAAATGCAAAAAAGGAACTTTTCCAGTACTTTTCCAGTTGAAATAAAATTGTAAGGAGTAAAAAGTACTGTTTTTTTCTTCAGAAATGTAATCAAGTGAAAATACAATGGTCAGTTTAAATTGCACTTGAGTAAAGTACAAATCCCCAAAAATAATACTAAAGCAATCCAGTAAAATCATTATTAAAAAAACATTTCTAAAAGTATTTTACACCCCTGCTCACATGTGAAATGAGTAACAGCACAGACCCTTGGACTGCAGGTTTGCTTATATTATTTGCACTGTCCCATGCAACTTGTATATGTGCAACTGAACGAATGCACAAAGCATTAAATAATTATACTTGTAGGCATTATCTCTGTGTTTTCTAACAACATGATAGTAAACTGAATTCAAAATAACTTTTCTCTTTGCTTTTACACTGTCTCTGGCCTTGTAAATAGACACATTTCAGATCAAATCCTCATGAACTAAACATTATTTTAAGCTGTAAAACTTGAACATATTAAATATAAGGGAGTCTGATTGTGTTCATGAGATAAAATACATCCCAAAAAACTGTCCTTAAAGGAAAACAAACAGCTATTGTGCAAAGTGGTATAGTATTTTTTCCAGATTTGTCTTGACATGTAAGCTGTCCCTGGCCTTGTACAGTAAGTTCACTCAAATCTCATTTTAATTAAAGTTGCTGTGCTAGGCCGCCTGTAGGCCTGTCACGATAACAACTTTTTGTTGTGCGATATATTGCCCCAGAAATAATTGCGATAAGCGATATTATTGTCATTTTAAAGACCATTTTATGCCACTGAATATATAGTCATAATGTAACAGCATAATAATGCAAGAAGGTCTACACACTTCAAATGACAACAAACTTTTCATTTTTAAGAATATTTAGATCATGCAAATTAAGTATCAAAATATTAGATACCTTAAAAAACCTGAATAAATATTAAATAAACATTTTCTAACAAAAAGTGCAAAGTAACAATTAGAAAAAAAGAAAAATGCACAAAGAACTTTTGATTTTTCCCGGACCTTCTTTTCTCTGTAAATTAAGGGTGCACACTATTGCTGAAAAACACAATCACTACTTAGCAGTCGGATGTCCGTATGCACAAATGCACAGATCCCTAAACAAGGCCATATCTGCAGATGAAACCTTTTTTTGTAGAAGCATCTTTTCAATATGTACGAGAAGCTGCAAAAGACACAGGCGCAAGTGGAATGTACAAAACATGGTGACATTAATGTTTAAGTAAATATAATGGGCAATATATTGCGTCACCAAAAATGATTGAGGTCATGTACATAAATTGTGCAATAAGTCGATATATCGATTATAGCGACAGGCCTAGTCGCCTGTCCTACTTGTTTTTGACAAAACTAAAAGAAATAAAGAATGCCAAAAGAGAATTGTAGAAGAGATGTAGAATATGACACAAAACTTTGCTGTCAATAAATATAAAGGACTTTTTGTAAACAATAGCTCTGTGTGGGAATTCACATGGAGAGTTGGCATATAAAACAAAAATCAGCTCACATATTTGTGCAAGTATGAAGAGCGCTTACTGTCGCATTTGAGCGACGGGTCAAAATGAAGCTTAATGAAGCATCTCAGACCTCATCAGTTTTTCCTAACTTGTCGTTTCTAATCAGCAGCGTTTACTGTCAAAGGTCAATCTGAGACAGGCTGCTGGCCACACACTCTTAAATATACAGCTTCTTTATTTTTCTCCTATGAAGAACCTTTAACATCCATGGAATCTTTCCATTGCACAAAGGGTTCTCTATAGTGAAAAATGTTTTTTTAGATGTTTACAACCGAGTTTGGGCAACCTATGTCATCACTGCAAAAACCTCCTTTTGGAGTGCAGTGGCTGGTAGAGAAGCCCATTTTCTCGACACACAATATTCATATTTGGCTAGTGGCAGTTTCTAAATGGTGAGTGGCAGTTTCTAGTTTCGTACCCCCGGTTTCACAGACGAGGCTTAAGACTAGTCCCAGAGTAAAATGCATTTCTGAGCTGTTTCAACAGAAAGAAATTTGCACTGACTGATCTTAAAATATATCAGTGCCATTGCTTTGTCTCAAGATGCACACCAGTAATTATGTTTTTTCTTTTCTTTTTTTCCTATACGTTTATAAAAATGTCCTAATTGAACTATGGCCTAATCCTGGTTTAATCTAAGCCCTGTCTGTGAATCCAGGGGGCAAGTTGCATAAACTTAGCCTATATTAAGACAATGTCTTAAGAACTAGTTTTACCAGCTAGCAGTAAGTAACTAAGGGGTAACCAGTCTTATATTTTGGATTCAACTTAGACTAACCTAATTTTATGTAACCGAATGTAAAAAATTTTTACCAGTCTTACTCTTAAAGAAAAAAAAATTAGATGACTAACTTTTAAGACTAGTTTATGCAACCAGCCTTAAATTAGCAACATTTTTAATACTACTTTCTTTCTTTCCTTCCTTTTTTTCCAGGGGGGAAAAAGGTTTTGAGTTACAATTAAAATGCACTGTTTGTCTTCATAACACACTGAACACTTCTAAGCTTAAGAAAACATTTAATTTGTCTTGATACGACCCCTAAGATTTATTAAAGGGATAGCTCATCCAAAAATAAAAATTCCAAACCTGTTTAAGTTTCTCTCTTCTGTTGAACACAAAAGTAGATACTTTGAAGAATGCTGCCAAACAGTTGCTGGTAGCCACTGACTTTCATAGTATGGAAAAGAAAAAATACTAATACGGTGGAAGTCAATGGTTACCAGCAACTGTTTGGTTACCAACATTTTTCAAAATATCTACTTTTGTGTTCAACAGAAGAAAGAAACTCGTACAGGTTTGGAACAATATGAGGTTGAGTAAATTATGACGATTTTAATTTTTGATTAAGAACTGTACAAAGTAAATGTTTTGAGGTCCATACAATGAACCTGAAATGTATATACTGATATATATTTTTAAGTGAATAACAATTATGTCAGACTGTGCTCAATCAACTTGCCAGATATGAAGAGATCCACCCATGCTTGCTGGTGCTCTTGCATCAATTCTTCCACATTGGCTCGGAGGACATCCACCATCTCTCTCTTGACTCCTTCTCTGAGCTTACTGAGGGTCTCGTCCAGTTTCCCGCCCTCGGTGGGCTCCGAGGTGTGAATCACGCTCACCAGGTTTTCTGAGTATTCAGATTTGGCAGGAACCTGGATCTTGGTGCTCAGCTTCTTTGTGGCCACCACCACCAACACAGTGTCCTTCTTTTCCGTGAGCACCCGGCCTGAGGAGAGCACTAGCTCCTTTTCCTCCATCTTCTCCACGGTGCTCCTAAACGACAGAGACTCCGTGGCCAGGTCAACCGAAAGCGGACGGTCTGTAGGGTTTGATATGTGAATCCTCTGAAGATAAACATTGGGTCGACTGCGATGCGCAACAAACTCCTCTCGTATGATGACGCAGTCGTGAGAAGACGCTGTCAGGATGCACCGGGAGGACAGAACAGAGCCTTTTCTGTACCACAGCATCATTCCCCGGGCTTCTGAGTGTGATCCCGGCACCTGCAATCGCACAATCGGTCCATAGTCTGTTTGGTGAACCGGTGCGGAGCCAGGCTGTGAAGATGAAGCTACCCAGAGTTTGTTAGAGTCCACATCCACCAGAAAATGTCCATTACCGACCACAAACGGGACGGTTTCTTTGGTCTGGGGGGTGAGAACCACTCCCTCCCCTCGGTCCACCAACGACACCCACCTGTGAAGATCAGTCTGCAAACAAACCCCCGCAGCTCCTCCAGACTCCCTGGACATGCTGAGAAACCTCAGGAGCCCATCTGAGCTCAAGTACCAGTAGAAAATGAGGAAGAGCAGTAATCCAACCAAGACACGGCGGGCCCAGCTGCTCGAGAGCAAACCAGGCAGCCCCTTTAACCTCTGCTGAAGCCACATGGTCTGTCTTCTGCTCCAAGTGCTCTTTGATGGACTGAACATAAACGACTGCTGCTTCCTCAGTGGAGGGCGATCACTGCAGCGGGCATCAGTGACTTCCTGACAGCAGTAAAAGCTGGGAGCGGCAAACAGCTCTGACAGGCATAACGTTAGTAGTATATTAACTTATCAAGCTTAACTTGAAGAGCAACGCGCGCTACTTCCTCATTAAAGAGGCAAACACTTGAGTGTCGCTTTTCCGTGCAAAAACAACTCCAGACATTTGTTAGACGAGCCACTTGTATCTGCAAAGAGTTGGCATGTATTGCAGTGCTGTAGTTGCCGTTATCAGGCTAGTCAGCTGACTACTCAAAACATTTCTGCTCACCCCTTTCGCGTTAACTTTGTCGCCTCGAAGCAATGTTTGCGTCGCGTAGCCGCGTGTTCCTGCTAGAGTTTAGTTGTTTCGACGGTCGCTTGTCTGTTTTATTTGCTGTGTGTACATGTCTCTCTCAGCCAGCTGACAGCTCTGTTTGTGGAAGGAAGGAGACCAGCAGGCTGCCGTAAAAACACCGGAAGTGTCGAAGTCCAAGACCTGTCGTAGTTTAAACTGGACCAAGCGCTGCTCTAGGATCAGCCCTTAGCGGCACGTCTGACGCAGTAATGGAAGACAAAACTGATCCTGGACCAGTATGTAAGACTGACCTGGCAACTTTGAAACGGCTTTACGGCACCTAGTGATGACTGCTGCCTTTGCTGGTTTTTGAGCTGTGTGTGTGTGTGTGTGTGTGTGTGTGTGTGTGTGTGAGAAAAAATAGTATCTGAAAGAAAAAAAGGAAAGAAATAAAGAGTGCAGTACTTATTTTGTGTAACCTATTTGTAATGTGCACAAAAATAATAAACATGCTGCATGATTTTTTTTTTTAGATCGACCTACCAATAATTGTGTAACTTTTCTAAATTATGGTTATCGATTTTTTGTGTGACATTTGATAAATGCACTTAATTTATTCAAATGATTTCTGAATGCTTATAATATCAAGAACTTTCCTGAGTTAAGAAGAAGAGATTCTCTGCAATTGCAACCTGGCATTGTATATATTGTATTGTATATTGTACCAAATATTGTTGACCCTATTGTAAATTGTAAATGTGGTCATGGATTTATTATTATTAGTTAGTCTGGCATAATTTGTTTTCCTATTTATTGTCACTGTACATTGAAATTCAGATTTCAACTGGAAGGTTATAAATGTTCATAATTAAAAGGTTCATAATAGGCCCTATGCCAGGTTAGCACAAGTTCTCATATGTTTGAAGTGTTATAACCAGTGTTGGGGAAAGTTACTTTTAAAAGTAATGCGTTACAATGCTGCGATACTCCCTAAAAAAGTAACTAATTACGTTA
>NW_015546036.1:130422-147878 GCF_001515605.1 Sinocyclocheilus anshuiensis | reverse complement strand
TAGTTACTTGAAAAAAGTAATCTGATTACGTAACTTGCGTTACTTGTAATGCGTTACCCCCAACACTGGTTATAAATGTATATTAATTAAAATGTAATTATATTAATATAATATTCAAGTATTGTGTTTTAAATGATATTTGCTGAAAAAAAATTACTTTTGCTGAAAAGCCTATAATAATGTGTCTAATTTCAAGTTCCTTTGTGACAGCTATCATAGGATGACAACACATGTTCAACAAAATGTATCTTTTGCTTGTTTTTAAGACAAAACTTTAACTTACCATGAGAAATATTATACAATTATTAAATTAATTATTATTATTAAATATTACCTGACGTAATTATTATTATCATCTATTTTTAGTATTATTTATTTCCCCCCCAGTTAATTTTAAACACAAATTCAGACAGACACAGTTGTCACACTTTTTTTTATTAATTTCTCAGACTAAAGGCCCGTTCACACCAAGCACGATAACTATAAAGATAACTTTATCGTTATCTTTATAGTTATCGTTCTTGGTGTGAACGGGGCTTAAGTTAAAGTTTAGTCATAAACACACACACACACACACCGTGGGCTCCAGCTTCTCTGTAGGCTGCGTGTGGTCAGGACTCAGGGGTCTTCTGGTGAAGAGGGGCGGGGAAAGGCTGAAGTGGGCAGGCTTGTGTTTGTTCGGGAGCGTACAACTAACTTTCTCTGGAGGAAAGGCATTATTTCATCAGTCGCCGTGTTGCTGTGGAGGTCTGCAGAAGAACAACGGGTCAGAAATGAGAGGAGTGCTGGTCGTCCTCGCGTGTCTGTTTGCGTCCTTTTCTCCGCTCGCCTGTAATCAGCAGGGCTCGATCCCCGAGGGTAAGGCTATGATTTCAGCTCCTCTCAGTCTCAGGTAAACACACACCATAACCTAACTCGCTACTGCAGTGTCACCAGGGTTGATAGTAAGGGGTCGTTGCAAACCTGACATGCTAGGCGAAGTTAGCCAGACGCACCGCTGACGTGGACCCCTTCTTCACACAGATTTAATAATAATAATAATAATTTATGCGTTTAGCAGACGCTTTTATCCAAAGCGGCTTACAGTGCATTCAGGCTATACATTTTTTACCAGTATGTAAAAAATACCAGATATCAGCGCAGATTAGCTCGGTTCCTTTACCATAGCGGTTTTTACTGTAGTAAAAGTGTTTTTTTTTTTTGGCGTATTTATTGCTATTTGTAAAATCAGTTTTACAACAAATACCATGGTTAAACTATGGTTAGTGTAGCAAAACCATTGTTAATTTGCGGTTACCATGGTTTATCTATAGTAACGTTTTACTAAGTAACTAACTTTTTACTTTAAGTCCTTTTTTTAATTTATTTGTAGCGAAACCATGGTGATAAATTGCAGCAAATCACACTAAAACAACGCAGAAAGTTCTCAGATTTCTCAAACTGTAAATAATAGCAACAAAAATGCGAAATGTGAGTGCAACAAAGCACATTTGTTACATTGTACCTACACGCTCGTTTCCTCCTATAGCCAGATATTTTGAAAGTAACCTGGAATGCGCTGCAGGAAAAAAGCACACATTGTTCATACGATAGAAAACGCCTAAAGAAGTCTCACTTTCGCCGCAGAATTAGCTTTCTTGCGCCAGTGTGTAAGAGTAAGTTAATATTCCAGCTGTGCCTTGAGTTCCTGTCTGATCCTCGGAAGAGAGCAGTGGATGTGGGATACCCATTAGGATGTGCTCGTCCAGCACGTACACAGAGGAACTGCACTGCTGTGTGTTATTCACACTGAGTTGTGTTTTCTCTGTCTCAGGAGATCTTCTAGTGCTGACTGTGGCCACGCAGGAGACCGATGGCTTCAGGCGCTTCTTGAGATCCGCAAAACACTTCAATTACACCATCAAGGTGAAGCACTTTATCAGCAGTTACTGTTTTGAAATAGTAGTTAATACATAGAATTTGGTAATGGGCAGTTAAACATTGAGCTTGGTAATAAAGTGCAACGTTTTCTATCTATACAGCACAAAATCTCATCTAAACACTTGATTAATCGTTTAATTTGATCGTCTCATCTGCTAATCAACATTTGAGAGATGCAGTCAGTCAAAACAGTTTTGAGGTTAATCTAATTTTGTTTCTCTGGAAAATAGTCATCTGTGACATTGGTTTATGTTGACTGTCAAAGTTTGTGTCGATTTGTTAATGAGGGATTTGTGGACACGTCAGTGCAGTGCAGTGCAGTGCAGTAAAAGATATCATTTTTATTTTGAAGTAAAAAGATCAAATTAAACCCTTGAGGTAAGATGGGCCCCTAGAACTGGCACAGAAGGACCCAAGTGGCATGCTGGTAGTGTTATTATTTTTAATACTTTTTGTAATCAATGGGGTTATAGGCTAAATAATTAAAATCATTCAGTTTAGAGTTGCTTTTATGACTAATCCTGGGCAATTAAATATGTAATTATGCCTGTATATATGTCATAGCATAAATTTACTTTTCAGATTAATCTTTTGTACTTGGCTTTTGCTCTGTCTGTCGTCGCTTATTAAATTATTCAACTAAATTGTCAAAATACAATTTTAAATTGAATAGTAGATTTAGTATTTTAATTTCCTGTAATAACACCTTAGTTGATGCATCATCATCCTGTATACTAAACTTGCCAAAAATATAATTCTCAACATTGCTATAAATCATAAAGCATAAATCATTACTACTGTACCTTTGATTTATTCTTCTGATGTATATAAATATGTCATTTTCATTATTCTATTAATCTAGTATCGTCCTGTCACATACAGCAGATATTACCATGATGCATGCTTAAAATCCCAAAACTAGGCTTACTTTTCGCAACAAAAGTGTTATTTCTTATGTTTTTTTTCTTGATTTCAGGGTTAAATATGATCTTGACATTTTTGTTAGATGCACCCTATATAACACAGTTCACGGCCTTTAATCTGCAGACATTCCTCTGCTGTTTTTTAGGTTCTCGGGAGGGGTGAAACATGGAAAGGTGGAGATTACATGTCTCCTCCAGGTGGAGGGCAGAAGGTGCGCCTGCTGAAGTCTGCTCTGGAGGACATACAGGACGAGAACAGAGTCATTCTTTTTGTGGATAGGTAGTTATGTCCATCATAATTATTCCTGCAATATGCTGATTTGTACTGTCTCAGCGATCAGTGTTGATCATTGACAGTAACGATTGTTTATGCTTGGGCTTTCCACAGCTATGACGTGATCTTTTCTTCTGGTCCGAGAGAGCTGCTGAAGAAGTTTCAGCAGGCCAAGCACAGAGTTGTGTTTTCTGCCGAGACGCTCATCTGGCCGGACCGTCACCTGGAAGACAAGCATCCTCATGTCAGAGAAGGGAAGAGGTTCCTTGGAGCAGGAGGCATGTATTCCTCTCTTATTCTGTTACCGTTACTCAAGAGCTTTAGATGTACTGTTAGCTCTGTTAGCTCAATTCTGTGTAGTTTTGGATTCGATATGATACGAGTTATTGGTGTGTTCAAGTTCTCCTGGGATGTTCATTTAGTGGTTGGAAGTGAATACACAACGTTAACTCTCCTTAGTTGGCACAAGATGTCAATGTCCTTTTCTACAAACAAATACAGCAGTATTTTTTTTTAAATTCTACTTCTGCAAAAGGATGAATGAAGAATGTGCATCAGTGTGTTTTTGCTTTTTTATGTTTTTATTCAACATATGAAGGTGTGTAACCTGATTTATTACATATTTTATCATAATTGTGCAATACTATAATATTTTGTATATGAAGTGATTCCAACGATATCGTTTCTCTGTGCCTTTATCGTTATAGTTGTGGTGTGGACTCTGCTATTCATTAATACTGAGAACGATTTTTAGAACTATATCTTTATCGTTATCTTTATCGTTATCTTTATAGTTATCGTTCTTGGTGTGAACGGGGCTTAAGTTAAAGTTTAGTCATAAACACACACACACACACACCGTGGGCTCCAGCTTCTCTGTAGGCTGCGTGTGGTCAGGACTCAGGGGTCTTCTGGTGAAGAGGGGCGGGGAAAGGCTGAAGTGGGCAGGCTTGTGTTTGTTCGGGAGTGTACAACTAACTTTCTCTGGAGGAAAGGCATTATTTCATCAGTCGCCGTGTTGCTGTGGAGGTCTGCAGAAGAACAACGGGTCAGAAATGAGAGGAGTGCTGGTCGTCCTCGCGTGTCTGTTTGCGTCCTTTTCTCCGCTCGCCTGTAATCAGCAGGGCTCGATCCCCGAGGGTAAGGCTATGATTTCAGCTCCTCTCAGTCTCAGGTAAACACACACCATAACCTAACTCGCTACTGCAGTGTCACCAGGGTTGATAGTAAGGGGTCGTTGCAAACCTGACATGCTAGGCGAAGTTAGCCAGACGCACCGCTGACGTGGACCCCTTCTTCACACAGATTTAATAATAATAATAATAATTTATGCGTTTAGCAGACGCTTTTATCCAAAGCGGCTTACAGTGCATTCAGGCTATACATTTTTTACCAGTATGTAAAAAATACCAGATATCAGCGCAGATTAGCTCGGTTCCTTTACCATAGCGGTTTTTACTGTAGTAAAAGTGTTTTTTTTTTTTGGCGTATTTATTGCTATTTGTAAAATCAGTTTTACAACAAATACCATGGTTAAACTATGGTTAGTGTAGCAAAACCATTGTTAATTTGCGGTTACCATGGTTTATCTATAGTAACGTTTTACTAAGTAACTAACTTTTTACTTTAAGTCCTTTTTTTAATTTATTTGTAGCGAAACCATGGTGATAAATTGCAGCAAATCACACTAAAACAACGCAGAAAGTTCTCAGATTTCTCAAACTGTAAATAATAGCAACAAAAATGCGAAATGTGAGTGCAACAAAGCACATTTGTTACATTGTACCTACACGCTCGTTTCCTCCTATAGCCAGATATTTTGACATTTTTTTTGATAACCTGGAATGCGCTGCAGGAAAAAAGCACACATTGTTCATACGATAGAAAACGCCTAAAGAAGTCTCACTTTCGCCGCAGAATTAGCTTTCTTGCGCCAGTGTGTAAGAGTAAGTTAATATTCCAGCTGTGCCTTGAGTTCCTGTCTGATCCTCGGAAGAGAGCAGTGGATGTGGGATACCCATTAGGATGTGCTCGTCCAGCACGTACACAGAGGAACTGCACTGCTGTGTGTTATTCACACTGAGTTGTGTTTTCTCTGTCTCAGGAGATCTTCTAGTGCTGACTGTGGCCACGCAGGAGACCGATGGCTTCAGGCGCTTCTTGAGATCCGCAAAACACTTCAATTACACCATCAAGGTGAAGCACTTTATCAGCAGTTACTGTTTTGAAATAGTAGTTAATACATAGAATTTGGTAATGGGCAGTTAAACATTGAGCTTGGTAATAAAGTGCAACGTTTTCTATCTATACAGCACAAAATCTCATCTAAACACTTGATTAATCGTTTAATTTGATCGTCTCATCTGCTAATCAACATTTGAGAGATGCAGTCAGTCAAAACAGTTTTGAGGTTAATCTAATTTTGTTTCTCTGGAAAATAGTCATCTGTGACATTGGTTTATGTTGACTGTCAAAGTTTGTGTCGATTTGTTAATGAGGGATTTGTGGACACGTCAGTGCAGTGCAGTGCAGTGCAGTAAAAGATATCATTTTTATTTTGAAGTAAAAAGATCAAATTAAACCCTTGAGGTAAGATGGGCCCCTAGAACTGGCACAGAAGGACCCAAGTGGCATGCTGGTAGTGTTATTATTTTTAATACTTTTTGTAATCAATGGGGTTATAGGCTAAATAATTAAAATCATTCAGTTTAGAGTTGCTTTTATGACTAATCCTGGGCAATTAAATATGTAATTATGCCTGTATATATGTCATAGCATAAATTTACTTTTCAGATTAATCTTTTGTACTTGGCTTTTGCTCTGTCTGTCGTCGCTTATTAAATTATTCAACTAAATTGTCAAAATACAATTTTAAATTGAATAGTAGATTTAGTATTTTAATTTCCTGTAATAACACCTTAGTTGATGCATCATCATCCTGTATACTAAACTTGCCAAAAATATAATTCTCAACATTGCTATAAATCATAAAGCATAAATCATTACTACTGTACCTTTGATTTATTCTTCTGATGTATATAAATATGTCATTTTCATTATTCTATTAATCTGGTATCGTCCTGTCACATACAGCAGATATTACCATGATGCATGCTTAAAATCCCAAAACTAGGCTTACTTTTCGCAACAAAAGTGTTATTTCTTATGTTTTTTTTCTTGATTTCAGGGTTAAATATGATCTTGACATTTTTGTTAGATGCACCCTATATAACACAGTTCACGGCCTTTAATCTGCAGACATTCCTCTGCTGTTTTTTAGGTTCTCGGGAGGGGTGAAACATGGAAAGGTGGAGATTACATGTCTCCTCCAGGTGGAGGGCAGAAGGTGCGCCTGCTGAAGTCTGCTCTGGAGGACATACAGGACGAGAACAGAGTCATTCTTTTTGTGGATAGGTAGTTATGTCCATCATAATTATTCCTGCAATATGCTGATTTGTACTGTCTCAGCGATCAGTGTTGATCATTGACAGTAACGATTGTTTATGCTTGGGCTTTCCACAGCTATGACGTGATCTTTTCTTCTGGTCCGAGAGAGCTGCTGAAGAAGTTTCAGCAGGCCAAGCACAGAGTTGTGTTTTCTGCCGAGACGCTCATCTGGCCGGACCGTCACCTGGAAGACAAGCATCCTCATGTCAGAGAAGGGAAGAGGTTCCTTGGAGCAGGAGGCATGTATTCCTCTCTTATTCTGTTACCGTTACTCAAGAGCTTTAGATGTACTGTTAGCTCTGTTAGCTCAATTCTGTGTAGTTTTGGATTCGATATGATACGAGTTATTGGTGTGTTCAAGTTCTCCTGGGATGTTCATTTAGTGGTTGGAAGTGAATACACAACGTTAACTCTCCTTAGTTGGCACAAGATGTCAATGTCCTTTTCTACAAACAAATACAGCAGTATTTTTTTTTAAATTCTACTTCTGCAAAAGGATGAATGAAGAATGTGCATCAGTGTGTTTTTGCTTTTTTATGTTTTTATTCAACATATGAAGGTGTGTAACCTGATTTATTACATATTTTATCATAATTGTGCAATACTATAATATTTTGTATATGCAATTTTGCTAGTTTTATTGTAAATGAAACAAAAAAACAAAAATTACAGCCAACTCAGAAACTGGAGCTCAAAGAAAATAAAGCGTTCCCCACTCATAATTATGACATGACGTCATAATTATGGTGTTGATGTGCGTTCATCTCATAAATACGATCTTTCCAACATGCATCATATATTTCACCACAAAATCAAAAGAGTAAATGAATACATTTGATTATATTTAAATACAAAGAGGCTCTTTTTAGGACCATTAAGATCACGTTTTATTATTGTAATACAACAGTAAAAAAAAAAATAAAAATTGTTCTGTTCAGTATACTATTAAAATGTCTTTGAAAAATCATTACAATTCAAACTACATATATACAATTATACTTTACTTTTCTGATTACAGTAGGTGCTGTAATTGGGTTTTTGTTTATTTCAAAGCCCTAAATTCAGCGATTATGAAATTATTAGTTTTAACAGTGGATGAATGCTAAAGTTTTGGAGGCAATGGTGCATGGAACAGAATGGAAGCAAATCATTGCATGTAATAATCCCTTGTATCATCACCAACTAAATCTCTTTTAACCTTGTATATTCTAGTCTTTGTACAGAGTTAACTTTACCAAGAAAGAACTGCTTTACTAAGACGTTTGAGGCTTCTTCCTTTTTTAATTTCCTTTCTCACAATCTCTCAGAATGTTCCAGAAACACTCATACTTATAGAGGGATGTCAAACAGATGAGAAATAATCAGACTAATAATTAAAAGATAAGCTTAAATCATCCAATTACACATCTAAACCAGGTAATCATAGGTTGTTTTGTGTCTATTTATAGGCTTTTTCAATTGTAACACTAGATGTTTTTTTTTTTTCTAGGCTTCATTGGCTATGCACCCAATCTTAAAAAGATGCTTTTGGACTGGTCAGGAGCAGATAGTGAAAGTGACCAACTCCATTTCACCAAGATATATATCAACCCGGAGAAAAGAGTGAGTGTTTGAGTATAGTTTGTTGGATATAGCGTGGTTTCCTGAAACTTTATTGCTCCGTTTTAAGATCTTTAGGCTTGTTTTCAGAATGCACATTCAAGTTCACAGTTTCAGTCATGACACATATTAAATGTGTTTATGCTGCGTTTTATCGTTTTCTTCCCTGTCATTTCCTCTTTAGAAGTCTATAAATATAACTCTGGACAACAAGTGCAGATTGTTCCAGAATCTTCACGGAGCTCTTGGTAAGTGTATCATTTTGTGTCCTTACAGCCTGCTTTAGAAATAAAGCTGTTTAAGGAGCCTTCTGCAAAATTCTCACTAGCATCAGCTCTCTGAAGAAAAACATCCTTTTTTATGGTCTCCAAAGTGCAGCGTCAGTACAGTTCTCGCTCTCTGATACCTGCTGGGACGTTTCCTCTTTCTGTAGCCTTTCGGTTTAATGAGGAATCGCTAATGCAATGCTTTGCTGAGGGTCTCAAATGCTCTTGTTTGAGTTTAAAGCTGTGCTCTGCTCGCCTGGCAGCTGCAGTTTTGACTCACTGCCAGATTGTGGGAGTTGCCTGTAATGGCATTTGTGGCTGTAATGTCAGAGCTGACTGTGAGATGTGCCTGTGCACACGTACACCATCGCAGCTGGACACTACAGCCCTGGTGTGCCACACTGCAGCTGGAGTTTGTGTCCGTTTTGTTATTATAGCACATAAATACTTAGGCATGCTGCCATTTGTAAGAGATTAATAACTATAAAGTAAACAAGGGTTTGTAGACTACTAGTTCATATAAGTTGTCATTGTGTGGATCAGTAATTCAGTTTCAAATTGACCTAAGGAACTATAGTGACGTTTTATCCTTGAGATCCACAAAATTGGCTTTTTCCTGGTCCCAAAGTGTATTTCAAAGAAGAAAAAAAAGGCTACACTTTAATTTAGGCTGTGTTGTTGCAGTGTAATCATGCTGTACATTTAAGTACAGAGTGATGTTAATTGACAGCATGTACTTATTAAAGGGTTAGGGTTTTGATTTATCATGCAATAATTGACTGTTATTGCATCAGTAAGTACAAGTAATGTGAAACAAGGACACTGTACAATAAAGTGATACAAACACTGTAAATGCATTGCATATTAATATTGATGCAGTAACTTTTGGTAAGAAAGCAAGAAGAAGAACATTAAGAAACATTAGTGTGAACGTTGCTGCTATGAATCCCTCATTCATCCTCAGTTAATATCACATCCATTGGAATTCATTTCCTGGTTCTTCATCATCTGAAAAGTTCACTGTTTCAGCTTCAAAAGGCTGTTTACAAAGCTTCCTTTCTCTTTCTAGATCAGAGGTATCCATTACAGATACCCAAGAGAGATTCTTTCAAACATTTATGGAGGAGATCCTTTATAAGTGGGCCAGTGGATACTTCTGGCCATTTAACTGACCATATAACTACTACACAATGATTCAAGCAGAATTCAACTGCAGCACTGAATGATTATGTCTGTGGAATTTGAATTAGAATGTTAGTGCTAATCATTTTTTAATTGCATGAACAGATGAGGTGGTGCTGAAGTTTGAAGATGGACGTGTGCGAGCCAGAAATGTGCTTTATGACACGCTGCCTGTTATTATCCATGGCAACGGACCCACCAAAGTAAAACCATTTACTGTTATGATCCAAATAACTGTAACGTGAAAGCAAGATCTTTTCTGTGGCTTTCTGCCTTCTTCAGTTGAATCATTTTCGTGACATGCTGTTTCTTTCAGCTTCAGATAAACTACCTAGGGAACTATATCCCAAATCTGTGGACATTTGAGACTGGCTGCACAATTTGTAACGAGAATCTGCGATCGCTTTCTGGACTCCAGGTGGGCCTTACGTTTACTAGTATTAACATCAATGTTTTTTTATTATTATTAAATTAATCCTGAAAGCCATTTATAAAGGAATTTTTGTGTTTCGATATTTTGTTTAGATTGAATAGCTTTATATAAAACAACTTTAGTCAAATCCCCTTTTACAGCACTCCGCACATGACATGAAGTGAGAAAAAAACAAGATAATGTGGCCACAAATTAAGAATGAGCTCTTATGACTTATTAATTAGTTCCCTTCTTTTAGACAAATCAAACAAAACAGTGCAAAAACGAAGGAAAGATTTTATAAATCAAGGCCACAAATTATTAATTTGTGTGAACAAATTCTTAATTCATGGCCATAATATCTATTTTTTTTTATTCCGCATGTTATGCGAGTGGCTCCGTACAATTTCATGATTAAATATTCTTGTAAAAATAGATATCAAAAAGAGATATTAATCAAGTAAATTAATAAAAGTCAAATAGCTGCACATTTTCACTGTTTAAGTCATAAGCATTCATAGACACTTCTATAAGTAGCTAAAACATATACATTTCAGCAGAAATTTAGCTTTAGCTGAATAATTGTTTGGTTTATTAATTGTTTGTCTTTTTTTATCTGCAGGAGAGTGAATATCCGGTGGTGGTCATTGGGATCTTCATCCAGCAGCCCACACCCTTTGTCACTGTGTTCTTTGAGCGCTTACTTAACCTCAAATACCCCAAAAACCGGCTCCAATTATTCATCTATAATCAGGTAAAATATTATGTTCAGTTTATAACTATAACTCTGCATTTTTTAACAGTTAAGCAGTAACACTTTACAATAGCTATGTTTCCATTCAAAGTTACGAATTAAGGCCTTTTCACACTGAACGCGAAAATTGGCACGAATGTTCGGCGCGATGACGCTTTTGAATCGAAACAGTAGATCCCTATGGGGCTATTCACACCAAGCGCGATCATTCGCCACGCGAAAAAGCGAAGATTTTTTTTGTCCTGTGTGTCGATTTTTTTCCCCGTCGCTCTGCGGCGAAACGGGCCGTCCAATGAGATTTGAGCTTAGATCACGTGCCCGGAGCAGCTGCTGTTGCTCAAAAGGACGAGAACAGATTTATTTTCACATGTTCTTAATATAATTTCTATTAATTCTCCACTGAATTATGTGATCTGGAGAGCACTGTCTGTTTTCTTCCATGTGCGCGAGTGTTATGAGTCAGAGCGTGTTCACTCTTAAGATCTTCCGTATTAAAAAAAAGTCGAGTGAAACATTTTTCTACACATGAAATATGAGAGCAAATAGACATGATTATGATGATATATTTTCTGTATGTTTTTGTATGCAGCTCATGGTATTTTTTATAACAATAAAGGATGTTTATGACAAATGATAAGTGTAGCATTATTAAACATACAAAGAGTGCTTGTCTGCCTATTATAGAATCAAAATCAACAATAGATCACAATTGGAAGTTATTACAAACACTCGATGATGGTTTAAAATGGGTTTTAAGCAAATGCATTAATAATTACATACATTTTCATGTGTAGCTTGTAGCTCTAATTATATTTTAGAATGTATTCTTGTAAGCATTATAGATAGTTTGTGTTTCTGGTGTAGAACCAAACTTTATTTATCTTAATTTAATGCTGTATATTGAGCAGCGGACGATGTTAAATCCATATACGAAATCCATATCTGAGGAAAAATGCGTTGTTGGTCGGCGCCACCTAGCGTGCAGGTGTGAATTAGCAGAAGGCGATCAATCGTTTCGTGCTCGGTGTGAAAGCACCGTTCGTCGGTGATTCGCCTCGCTTTTTCGCATCGCACTCAGTGTGAAACGGCCTTTAAACTTGTGCGCAAAATTGGAATATCGCATAAAAAAATTTGCGAATAAAAGCACCGTTTCCATCCAGTGAGTTGAAGATAACAAAATCGTCACTTCCCGATTAACTTGCGCTAAATATCAGCAAAAAAAATAAAATTTGCTGCAGTAGGAGAAGGCACTGTATATAATCATTTTTGTATACAATAAATTACGAGCTTCAGAGCGCGCATTTGCGAATAAAAGCACCGTTTCCATCCAGTGAGTTGAAGATAACAAAATCGTCACTTCCCGATTAACTTGCGCTAAATATCAGCAAAAAAAAAAAAATTTGCTGCAGTAGGAGAAGGCACTGTATATAATCATTTTTATATACAATAAATTACGAGCTTCAGAGCGCGCAGATGAAACGCGGTCATGTTATCTTATTTTCAGAGTCTGCGGTTTAGGAACGCAGTTCGGGGAGTTAATTATAACGAAGCACTTTGACGAGACTTTGCTCAAGCATTTTGGAATGACAAAACTAGCATTTCAGATGCTGTGCAATGTCCAGCTTTATACTGTCCCACCGCAAAGTCACGTCTTTTTTGATGCGCATTAAGGAATTTATTAAAAGTCTTTCCATCGTAGTTTAGACTCATGTTTTCTTACTGGATAAGAAATTTATCTTACTTAGTTGAGTACACAAGTTTTATGCGCATTTTTTGAATTCATGCGCATCTTGGCGTTTCCATCCAGCGTTTTTTTTATGCGATATCCCAAAATGTGCATAAAAATAGCGGGATGGAAACATAGCTACTAAGGTTTCATTTGTTAACATGAACTAGGGTTAGGGTTAGGACTAACCCTAACCCTAACAATGAACAATACTTGTACAGAATTTATTAATACTAGACTATATTAATTTCAACACTTACTAGTACATTCTTAAACTCAAAAGTTGTATTTGTTAACATTAGTTAATTTACTGTGAACTAACATTTATATCGTTACTAACATTAACAAAGATGGATAAACGCTTTAAAATTTGTCATTGTCAGTTCATGTTAGTTAATGCATTTACAAACGTTAACAAATGGGACTTTATTGTGAAGTGTTCACAAATAAGCTCTTAAAATGACGAAAGTCCTTATTGGAGTTTATTTTTAAAGGCATAATGAGGTAATTATGTATAAAATGAGCATTAAATGTAACTTAAGAGTTATGTGAATCAGGACATGTGAATAAGATCAGTATCAGGAAACTGTTAAATACATTGAGCCTGTTGAGTATCATATGATATTCTTTTCATAAGTTGGGTCTTTATTGTTAAAGGCGTATCAGATCAGATTGAATGTCATTAAGCAGCAGTTTTTCACATGAACCTTTTGTATATTAATGAATCGGGTTGCCTACGTTGTTCATTATTGTCATTCTTCATAGATGTTTTTTTTATGTTCAATACATATAATGAGGAACAATACTTTGGATTTATATCTTTTGCAGGAATCACACCACGAACCCCACGTACGCACATTTCTAGAGTATCACGAGTCTGAATACCAGGGTGTGAAGCTGATTGGACCAGAGGAGGGTATAGATCCTGTGACCTCACGTAATATTGGCTTGTGAGTGGGCTTTTCAATATTTATTTTTATTAAAAAATTAAATTTGAATACTTTAATGACCATATCAAACCGCATATAGTTTGTCATTGCACAAATGGCTCCTTTGTGCTTTGGATATTCCATTGATCTCGTTTTTTCTATTTCTATTTCTGCAGCGATATGTGTCGAGACAACATTGACTGTGAATACTTCTTCAGCGTAGACGTGGATGTGGTTTTAAAGAATGAAGACACACTTAGAATCCTTATTGAGCTCAATAAGTAAGTGAAGAAGTAAGACTTGAAGTATAGAATGAACTTGACAAATGAAGGCAAGGCTATGTTTTCTTTGTTGAGTTCAAGTCCTCTATTGAAATATAGTAATGTAACTGGTGGCTTTAAATGAATATTACAGATATTTAACAAATAAAGCTGTATGGACAGCATGCACAAATACTACACGTACAGTAATGCACTTATAATGGAAACCTGTGGGTCAAATTGTGGAGGATTTAAAAAAATAAATGTGAATGTGTTTTATTACATGGCTTACATGAATTATACTACTTTCTAATGAATTTTCAGCATCATTACACCAGTCTTCAGTGTCACACGATCCTCAGAAATCATTCTAATATGCTGATTTGCTGCTCAATTCTTATTATGGTAAACATTACTTATTAGTATTAATGTTGAAAACTGTTTTTGCTAATTAATATTTTTGCGTAAACTGTGAAAGACTACCAGTCAAAGGTTTGGGGTAAGTAAGGTTTAAAAAAAAAAAAAAAAAAACTTTTACTCAGCGAGTGAATTTATAACAGCTAAGGGGCGTTGTTAGGTACGACGTGGAGCGGAGTGCCTAAAACCCCCTTAGCTGTTATAAATTCACTGTAAACCACGGCTTCACGGGGCTTATTGCTTTATTAAATGAATCAAAAGTGACAGTAAAGATATTTATAAAGCTACAAAAGATTTCTGTTTTGAATAAACGTTGTGCTTTTCAGCTTTCATCAAAGAATCATGAAAAAAAATGGATCATGTTTTCCTTAAAAATATTAAGCAGCAAAATCTGTTTTCAGCATTGATAATAATAAGAACTTTTATTAATAACTGAGCACCAGTAATAACTGATTACAAATCAGCACATTTATATGGTTTCTGAAGGATGGTGTGACACTGAATGCTGGAGTTTCCTGATATTGATATTTCTGATACTGATTTTTATTTATTGATTTTTTTAACATGTTCAGATTCACATAACTCTTAGGTTTAATGCTCATTTTATATATAATTACCTCATTATGCCTTTAAAGCCATAATTCTTTTTTTTCTAATGATTTGATTGTAATCATTTTTGTTTTTCATAGGCCTTTCATTGCACCAATGATGACCAAACCCGGGCTTCTGTGGACAAACTTCTGGGGCGCTCTCAGTGCGGACGGGTACTACGCCAGATCAGAGGATTACGTGGACATAGTTCAAGGACACCGCGTGTAAGTTGGTGTTTAGTTCATTTCATTTGTTCTGTGATATGATTGAGAATCCACAGAGATACACTACCAGTCAAAAGTTTTTGAACAGTATGATTTTTAATGTTTTCTTTTTTTCTTTTTTTTTTAAGAATTCTCTTCTGCTCACCAAGCCTGCATTTTTGCACGGCAAAAACAGTAATATTGTGAAATATTTTTACTATTTAAAATTACTGGTTTCTATTTCAATATATTTTTAAATGTAATTTACTTCTGTGATCAAAGCTGAATTTTCAGCATCATTACTCCAGTCTTCAGTGTCACATGATCTTCAGAAATCATTCTAATATGCTGATTTGATGCTCAAGAAAAATTTTTATTACTATTTTCAATATTTAAAAAAGTTGAGTACATTTTTTCAGGATTCTTTGATGAATAGAAAGATCCAAAGATTATCATTTATTTGAAATAAAAAGCTTTTGTCACATTATACACTATATTCAAAAGCTTGGAGTCAGTATAATTTATTTAGTTGTTTTTTTGGGGGGGGGGATTATAGAAATTAATACTTTAATTTAGCATGGATGCTTTGAATTGATCCAAAGTGATGATAAACACATGTATAATGTTACAAAAGATGTCTATTTCAAATAAATGCTGTTCTTCTGAACTTTCTATTCATCAAAGAATCCTGAAAAAATGTACTCAACTCTTTTAAATATTGAAAATAGTAATAAAAATTTTTCTTGAGCATCAAATCAGCATATTAGAATGATTTCTGAAGATCATGTGACACTGAAGACTGGAGTAATGATGCTGAAAATTCAGCTTTGATCACAGGAATAAATTGCAGTTTAAATATATTAATTTCAATTAGTAAAAATATTTCAAAATGTTACTGTTTTTGCTGTACTTTGGATCAGTCACATGTTCTCTGGTGCCTCCACAGGGGTTTGTGGAATGTGCCATACGTCTCTCACATATTCCTGATGAAAGCCGATGTATTGAGGACTGACCTCAAAGATCCTGACCTGTTTGAATCCGCAACGCTAGATCCGGATATGGCCTTCTGCTCCAAAGTTCGAAACAAGGTCAGACATTAAACCCAAGAAATAAATAATATATCTTACATCTTACAAGTATATATTGCTGATTGATATCTATACATTTCGTTCCTAGGGCGTCTTCATGTTCGTAACAAATGTGCACACTTACGGTCGAGTTTTATCGACTGAAAATTACCAGACAAACCACTTGCACAATGATCTCTGGCAGGTCTTTGAAAATCCTGTGGTAAGATAAAATCACAACAACATTTCATTGAATATTATACAAGACATTCTTGCTTTATTGTTTGCTCACAGTGTGTTTTTGCCTTATTGTTCTTTAATGTTTTCCCTGGAACAGGAATGGGAGGAAAGATACATTCATGAGAATTATTCCAAAGTTTTGAAAGATGGTTTCATAGAAACGGTGAGTTTTCAAACAAGGCATACGATCGGAGGCATCATGCACGTGCCCCCTCAGATTCTTGAGCCAAGTGGATTTCGAATGCAGCTTCCAAAAGACAAAAATATAGCCGAATAATATTTTTTATATTTGATACAATCACACCGGCATGATTAGATCGCTCAGTGCGGCACAGCATCAGCTGCTAAATACAAATCTGCGTCCGCTGGCTGGCGCTGAGCCAGAGACAGATGCGTTTTTAGAGCGCTGCGCATTATAACCAATCACACACGATTCTGTTGAGCTTATGAATGCAAGGACCAATCAGAGGTGTTCAGATGAGTCATCACTGAAACACGCTGTTTTGTTCACTTGCTCGCTGAATGAATTCTGCTCTCTGATGAATTCTCTCATCAGAAACAACAAAGTGCAGATGAGCGTAATGAGAGTTTAAATGTTCTTTGCATTCTTTCTGTACAGTGAAAGTGTTATAATTAGTAAATTACAATGTTTTCGCGCTGGAGCACAACCCACGCAAATAGATAATTCCGCACACAGCTGCACTTCCAGGTTTTCAAACAGAGATGGCGACAAAGAGGCAAAATTTACGGATTTGCAGCTTTAAGTAAAAAGACGGATTTCTATGCAAAGTTAATAGATTAAACTATTAGGCTACTTTGCCCATCGCCCATTATAGATCAACTAACTTAATCTATAAAGGTGCAAAATGCATTTACTTACACATATTTGAGAATCGAGATATATAGTTAACACGTTTGGGAATATTTTGAATAAAAAGGGAACAAAAAATGAATAAAACATAAGCCTATATCAGTTATATGTGTCGTGGCTGCTGTGTCTTCACTCGTGCCCCCACAAAAATATTGAGTGCGATAACAGCAGCATTTTCTGAAGATTACAGTTTTTAATATTACATACTGTATAGGATTATTGTCCTGTTTTTGAGAATATAAGGCTAGCTTTCAAAAGCTTGAGGTCAGCAATTTGTTAAAGGTGACATATCATGAAAATCTGACTTTTCCAGGTTTGAAGTGCTATAATCAGGTCCCCGGTGCATCTACCAACCAAGGAAACGTGAAAAAGATT
>NW_015546036.1:118568-129972 GCF_001515605.1 Sinocyclocheilus anshuiensis | reverse complement strand
AGAATGATTAAAACAGAGTCCGGGTGTTGTTGTTCTGTCTCTGTGATCTGATCAGCGAGTTTCTGTAAAGCGGAACTCACGTGCGCTTGCGGAGGAATGTAGACACTGATGAGAATGAATGAGAAAAACTCCCACGGCGAATAGAACGGCTTGCAGTTAATGAAGAGCACTTCTAGATCTGAACAGCACATCTTCTTTAACACACAGCAAAACATCAGAATAATCGAAAACCGGTGAAATATCGGGTGGTGTGTACTTCCGAATGTCCAGCAATTCGTCTCTGGTGAAACTGATTGCAGGGATATAACTAAAGACAGGACAAACTAACAAAACCATAAAAACAATTGCGGAGCACGCCACCAGCCATCAGTGTCGGCGCCATCGCGAGAAAAACCATGGCGAAAGTTTGAGTGAAACATGATAACTGTTCTGTCTTTGGCTGCACAGACGAGCACCCAGCCTCAGAGGAGACAAGAGAGCAGTGGATTTATTGATTTATTTACTGTATATTGCTGCTGCCACACAGATCTAAAATAAACATGCGATTTATTTCCCAGCTGTTTACCTTCACAGACATAACCGACTGTTATTGTAACTCGTGTGTTTTTAACGTAAACTTGTGTGTGAATGAGAACTTAGTTTAGTACTCACATGCTGTGACAGCCGCTTTCTGTCCGTGTGCTTCGGATGTGTGCGCTCAGAAAACCTTATATCTGAAGTTTAAACTCATATAGTTTAAAATGCATGATTTCTGGAAAAGGGGGCGGGGAGCAGCAGCTCATTTGCATTTAAAGACACAGGCCCGAAAAACAGCGTGTTTCTGCTTCCACTCAAAATAGGCATTTTCATAATTATATAATAAATGATCTGTGGAGTATTTTATATTACATTTACATTATATTACATATTTTATATTATATATACTTATATTACATATTGTAAAAAGGGGTATAATATGTCACCTTTAAAGAAATTCAGCAAAGATGCATTAAATTTATCAAAAACTTTTATAGTGTTACAAAACATTTTTATTTCAAATGTGTACTTTCTATTCATCAAATAACCATAGTTTACACAAAATATCGAGTAGCATAATACCGTATAATACAGTACACATAATACAGTAGCACCGATAATAATCAGAAATGTTTCTTGAGCAGCAAATCAGCATATTAGAATGATTTCTGAAGATCATGTGACACTGAAGACTGGAGGAATGATGCTGAAAATACAGCTTTGATCACAGAAATAAATTACATTTAAAAATATGTTCAGACTGAAAACAGTTATTTAAAATTTTAATAATGTTTCACAATATTGCTGTATTTTACTGTATTTCTGAGCATCAGGAAAAAACTCAAAATCATACTGACCCCAGACTTGTGTCCAGTCTTTTGTGAAGTCATTATACGTGTTTGTAATTCTCTGTGTAGCCGTGCCCTGATGTGTACTGGTTCCCTGTGTTCACCGACGTGGCCTGCAAACATCTCATTGAAGAGATGGAACATTTTGGCCAGTGGTCAGGAGGAGGAAATACGGTATGTTGTGGTTTTCCTGTACCATCCCCATGCTATTTACTTTACTTTACAATTTACTTGAGCATGATTACGACTTCTTTTGCTTTTAGGACAATAGGATCCAAGGCGGATATGAAAATGTCCCAACTATTGATATCCACATGAACCAGGTGGGCTACGAAAAAGAATGGCACAAGTTCCTTCTGGATTATGTAGCGCCGGTCACTGAGAAAATGTATCCAGGATACTACACAAGGGTAAGACTTATTTTGTTCTCCTGAAGAAGTCATTATATTTGTCTTGAACTCAACTCCCCATAAAAAAATGAAAAGAAACAATTTTGCTTAGTGTTTTAATAGCATTTATAGTATTTTTGTTGTGCACATTACGGTGTGTTTGAATGAAGTCTCTTAAAGCTCAGAGATGCGATTTTTGATCAGAAATACACTAAAAACATTAATATTGTGAAATATTATTACAATTAAAAAAAACAAAACTGTTTTCTATTTTAATATATTTTATAAATAAATAAATGTAATTTATTGTGATCAAAGCTGAATTTTCAGCATCATTACTCCAGTCTTCAGTGTCACATGATCCTTCAGAAACCATTTTATATGCAGATTTATTATTTCTTACGGTAAATAATTCTTATTATTATTAATGTTGAAAACAGTTTTTTCTGCTTAATATTTTTGAGGAAACTAATACACTATGATTCTAAAGTTTGGGGTAAGTGAGATTTCATTAAAATAATAATAATACTTTTATTCAGCATGGATGATATATATATATATCAAGGTTTCCATAAAAATAGTAAGCAGCAACATCTGTTTTCAACATTGATAATAATAAGAACCATTATTAATAATTGAGTATCAATAATAATTGATAAAACTTGAGCAGCAAATCAGCATATTACAATGATTACTGAAGGATCATGTGACACTGAAGAGTAATGATGCTGAAAATTCAGATTTGATCACAGGAATAAATCACATTTTAACATATTCACATAGAAAACAGTTAATTTAAATTGTCATAATATTTCACAATATTACTGTTCTTACTGCAGTTTTAATCAAATAAATGCAGACTTGGTGAGCAGAAGACACTTTCCAAAAATCTTAATTTTATTAACTTTAGACTAGTAGTGTAAAAATGAAGACATTCCTGACTGGATGATGTTTGCATGTCAACATGAAGCAGCGTCACACATTTATTTCCAGTGAAGCCAGATATTTGAGAAACTCCAGATATAATGAGATATAATTATTTTATTCTCATGGTCTGGAAAAGTGGCCATTGTAATATGTACCAGAGTGGAGGTGTTTTCTTTGAATGCTGCTTGACGACTCTGCCAGGAAACTAATACACTATGATTCTAAAGTTTGGGGTAAGTGAGATTTCATTAAAATAATAATAATACTTTTATTCAGCATGGATGCATTAATTCATTAATTGAATGATACAGTAAAGGCATTTATAATGTTACAAAAGATTAATATTTCAAATAAATGTGTTTGTCTCCTGCAGGCTCAGTTTGATCTGGCGTTTGTAGTCAGATATAAACCTGATGAACAACCCGCACTAAGACCACATCATGACGCCTCTACTTTCACTATCAATATAGCGCTCAATCAAGTGGGCATTGACTATCAGGTGAGTGAAAACATGCTGATGATGCTTGGCTCTGCTGTGCAGTTTTCTTTTTGTTAAATGCTTGTTTGTTACACTAAAAAAAGTTAAACGACTGTGTCTCATTTAAAGTGCATTTTTATATTGTTCTAATCGAAAATCTTGTTTTCCTGGTCACCGTGAATCATGGTAACTGATTTGTTACTGTTTTGTTCAGTTGTCTAAAAGCAAATAACACTCCACATAAAAAAAAAAGAAAAGTACCAATTTTGCTTAGTATTTTGATAGCATTATAGTATTTTTGTTGTGCAGAAAACATACTGGCTAGCTTTACTAAGTGCAGAAATGATTGTGGGTTTAAGAAAAAAAAACATTGACTTTAGTTTTCTTCTAAATTTTAATGATTTGCTTTTGGTTGATTTAATTATTTGAAATGTTGAAATACCTGAAACTGTAGTTTCCAGCATGCTTTGCATAGGACTTAATGGGGCAAAATAGTTGAATTTTTTGAAGTTTTGTTTGTTTGTTAGAGCATAATGAGAAAAAAACTGGATAGTTTAATGTTGTGTTTGGATTTAGAGCCACTTCAATTACTTTGCTTAGGGCTGAGGATGGGTATATAAAGACTTATTAAACAGTTCAATCTTATAATTCAGTGATGTGACAGAATAAAAAAAATATATACACACACACACACACACACTCTCACACACACAAGTCAAGTCAAGTCACCTTTATTTATATAGCGCTTTTAACAATACAGATTGTGTCAAAGCAACTGTACAGCATTAATTAGGAAAATAGTGTGTCAATAATGCAAAATGACAATAGTAAACACTCATTTTTCAGTTAAATGGGGTGCTGTGTGTACATTAATGAGGAAAAAAAATTAACTTAAATGATTTTAGCAAATGGCTGCAATATAACACAGAGTGAAAAATTGAAGGGGGTCTGAATACTTTCCGTACCCACTGTATATATATATATATATATATATATATATTGGCTGTAACAAATTTGAGTATTTTTTAAGTTGGCCAAAGTATAATTGTTCAGTGTAGTTGAATGCAATGTTTAAATATATTATTAGTATACAGAACCTAATCTACAGTAATATAAATATATGGTTTCTTCATATCTCGAATTTAAGGCATGCAAACTATTGGTTGGTAAAATGTTAATGTTGTAACACAGCAGCTCTCCTGAAAGCGTGAGATGTGGAGATACAGAAAGTGTCTCTGGCTTGGGAAGGCCTTTCAATCTATTCTTTTTGGATGTAAATTATTATAGTACATATTTCCTTTGCATCCCGATTCTCTCCTTTTTATGAAAGCCCGTTTCTGCCACTGAATAAAACAAATAGAAAAGGTAATTGCGACTTTTTATCTCACAATTCACAATTTTTCTCAGATTTTTCTTTTCCTCACACCTGTGAGTTATAAAGTCAGAATTGCATGTTAAAGTTGCAGTTGCAGTTGCATATTATATAATCTCACAATTATGAGAAAAAGTCAATATTGCGAGATAAGAAATGTTTATATATCACAATTCTGACTTGATAACACGCAATTACGAGAAAATAGTTAAGAAATGCGAGTTTATATACTGCACTTCTGACTTTAAAAGTTGCAATTTTTAGTTTATAAAACGGATAGTTCCGGTCCTTGATTCTGATTGGTTGAGCCACGTTCGAAGCTGTTGTAAATTACTCTACAAACATACACCTTTTGTTTACATTTGTGTGTTGCTCGGCAACCACTTTGTTGGAACCACAACCGTTTCTGAGGAACTACATTGTTTGGTGGAAGAATACTGTTTTTATTTATATCATTACAATTTATTTGTTCTGTTTTATTTAGTGAAACCTTACTACGTATATGGAATAACCGTTTTATAAAAGCAGACTCAAGGCAATTTTTGACTCCGCTTTGCATCGTGCCTATCAACACCCCTTAGCTGTTATAAATTCACTGAAAAACCAAGGCTTCTTGGGGCTTATTGCTTTATTATATCTTGGAATTCTGTAAAAAAAAAAAAATGTCTGAATTGTGACATTGATTCATGTAAACTCGAAATTACGAGGAAAAAGTCTGAATTATAAGATAAAAGTCACAATTACCTTTTTTACTTTTCATTCAGTGTCAGAAATGGGCTTCCATGCCTTTTTCATGCTTGTAAAGTGAAACATTTCCCTTTAATTATGTGTCTGCTATTTTGAAGCGGTTTGACGGAACAAGAGCCGTCTGTATTAACGATCCGTGACTTTCTGTTCAGGGAGGCGGCTGCCGGTTCTTAAGGTACAACTGCTCCATTGACGCTCCCAGGAGAGGCTGGGCGCTCATGCACCCCGGACGCCTCACTCACTACCACGAGGGCCTGCCCACTGTAGAGGGGGTCAGATACATCGTTGTCTCATTTGTGGACCCTTGAACTACTTTTTATCGGAAACTTGGATTTGCTTTGAATTCAGAAGACTCTAGAATAATCAAATCATGTTGACACAGTGCCTTAGATTGTGAATATGCCAGTGTGTATATATATTTTCCATGTTTTATGTTACGTAGAGGCATCTTTTGATAACGATCGATGAATGTCGAAAGCAGTTTGACCGATCACTATGCAATATGTGACTTCTATGCAGTGACATTTCACGCGTTTATTTATTGTCATGTATTGAAGGGATTATTCCATACAGATGAAGTGGATTTTGAAAATGTGTCTGTCCTTGCTTTGACATTCAGGTTTATTGAGCTGTTTTCTTTGTTGATGCCCTTCAAGCAATTGGTGCTGCTGTTTGAAAACAGTCTGACAAATGGTTTGTTTTCTTACTGCTTAATGTTGCTTGTTTAGAGATTTATGTTCTTGTCTTGTTATGGATAAGTCATGTCATGAATTTTGGAAGAAAACAATAAAGAAGAGAAAAAATTGTAATGGTTAATGGTATATAATTATGCCGTCAAAAAAATAAAAGTCCAGTCAATTTTTAACCTGTATGATTTTCACAAAAGAAGCAATAGTACTTGTGTTGTGTCTGCAATTTGATTGCTTTTTTCTTTAATTTATCATCTCAAAATATGTTTTTGCTCTGTTATGAAACTGAATCCCCCCATAATCCATACATTTTATGATTTAGAAAATAAATAAATAAAGTAGCATAACAATGTGTTCGAGCTTCTGGCAAAAAGTCAGGCCTTGGTACCCTGAAGGTTTAATTGGTCAAGTACAATGGGTCTAAATTAGGATTTTTTGTTTTATTTTTAGGCTTTAATTTAAATAAATAAACTCCTGACGTCTCCACATTAATCTTTAATATGTTTCCAAGTGTTATTTTAGAAAATGTAAACCTATATGTACGTAGTCACGTGTAACCTGTGACTTTTCTCTTCACAGTTGGTTCAATTACTAAAAAATATTAATATCAATTTTAAATAAAGCTGCAAGCAGCGATTTCTGGGGTTCAAGCTTGTTCAGAATGAGGAGATCTATCATATGATATGGAGATAGTGTATAAGTGAATATATGAACATTTTATTGCAATTTGAGGCATTTACTACAGAAATACTGTGTTTTTGAGGCTGTTTAACTGTAATAGCACCACCTATGGTCCGATCTCTATGAAACTTCACATGCGTGTTAAGTGTCTTCTGTCACATGTTTTCACCAAGTTTCGTAAAGTTTTGAGTTTTCGTTTAGGTTTTATAGGCTTTTGGGTATATGTAGCCACGCCCCTTTTCTAAATGACCCCGTTGTAGCTCACCAAATGACAAAATTCAATTGGCAGAGCTGCGCATTTTTTTTTATTTGACCAAAGATTAAGCTCCTACATACGTGTACCGAGTTTAGTGAAGATATCTCATTCCGTTCAAGAGTTATACTGCAATTAACATTTGGCTAACGTTAGCATAGAGGCTTCTTGGTGTACTGTTTCGCGCAAAAATCGAAATGTCAACTTCTTTTGATAATTATTGATATTCATTGTCCAGCGAATATTTCTGCAGTGGTTTGGTTCCGATCGGGTGAAAAACCTCGGACTAGTTCGCAAAAGTAGGTTTGGGATATAGGTCAATTTTACGGAAAAACCGTGCGTCGTAGAGAAAATCTGTCTGACTCCAATTTTGTTTGTGTTGACCCAAGGATTGCAACAATGTAAAATTGAGTCTACGACAAAAGGTGTACGAGTTAGGGCCAACAATGTATGAAATTTTAGTTTTTTGCACTGTAGCTACGATCAGTTTGGCGTACTGTTTCGCGCAAAAATCGAAATTTCAACTTTTTTGATAATTATTGATATTCAGTGTCCAGCGAATATTCCTGCAGTGGTTTGGTTCGGGTGAAAAACCTCGGACTAGTTCGCAAAAGTAGGTTTGGGATATAGGTCAATTTTACGGAAAAACCGTGCGTCGTAGAGAAAATCTGTCTGACTCCAATTTTGTTTGTGTTGACCCAAGGATTGCAACGATGTAAAATTGAGTCTACGACAAAAGGTGTACGAGTTAGGGCCAAACATGTATGAAATTTTAGTTTTTTTGCGCTGTAGCTACGATCAGTTTTAGTGGAGAAAAATAATAATTAAAAAAATCCTTACAATTACAATAGGGTTTCAGCACTGCGTGCTTGCACCCCTAAATATTAAAATTCAAGAATGTATGAGGTGGATTTATGTTTGTATGTCATGTACAAGTCGGGCCAACAATGTATGAAATTTTAGTTTTTTGCACTGTAGCTACGATCAGTTTTAGTGGAGAAAAATAATAATAAAAAAAATCCTTACAATTACAATAGGGTTTCAGCACTGCGTGCTTGCAGCCCTAAATATTAAAATTCAAGAATGTATGAGGTGGATTTATGTTTGTATGTCGTGGATTTATGTTTGTATGTCATGTACAAGTCCATGGCTTTTTTATTCAGATTTCACTGAATAAAAACCGTTCCGTTGCGTTGCGCGCCCCGTGAGGACGGAACATATCTTTGTCAAACAAAAGCCGTCGCACTTCGATTACGTAACACCTAGCCCGCCAACCTTAGTAGCTATATGCTCAGATAATGGCGACCGAGTAATAGCCGAGCTGTCGGATAGACATGGAATATATTGTTGAAAACGCATATTTATGTTAAACGTCAGGCTAAAACACATCATATTGATTGAAGCTTTTAGACTAACTTAACTTTCACGGGTATTTAGCAACACTGCTTTCACGCGCCCGTCTGATGAACAAACAGTGCGTGAACATTTATTTCGGTGTTATTGCGGATCTGCTTTCGGTTTCGCTCAGCCTGCAGTGTCTTCGTTAACAGCTGTCTTCGGAGAAAAGCTCTCCCAGAAGAGGATTTTGGGGTTCATTACGAGGACATCGCTGGATCAACATGCTTGAGGACTGTTTTAAGATATAATCACTCCGTCCTTGCTGGTAAACACATTTTATTATAAAATATACAATAACGAATATTAAAAACTATTGCTGTGCATGTTAGGTTTATAATTTCACCGTGTCTTCAATTTCTTAGGAATATTTTAACGTTTTCAACGTTAGATAAGTAAAAGGAGATAGGAGTAGGAATACATCACTAGCCCGGTCTGTCTGATCCAGTTAATATTATAAAAGATATTACGTCTCTATGACAGCCAGTCTCTATAAACAGCAAGAGAAAGTCAAGGGGAGCGGCCCGCTCTTTTTAACCAATCAGAATCGCGCCTCCCCTGTCCATCATTTTGCGCGTTCGCTATTATTCACATGGGATTGGCTAACATGTCTTAGGGGGCGGGATTTTGTCGTGAGGTCGTGTGGTTGATGCTAGAAAAACGACTGAAATATATTTTATATTTGATATTATTATATTTTATTATACTGTACTGTATATATACTATGCTACATATTATTATCATTATACTATATTTGATGTTTTACGTGTTCAGGCTTGTTGAATGGTTGAAGGTAAAATTCAGTCACGTGATCACGGGTCTAGTAGTACAGAGGCGTGGATTGGAGCCGAATGCTGCCGCTGCTGTCGGTGACATTGAAAGTGCTCTTCGCCGAGGCTGTGACTCGGATAGCAGTCTGTCTGGTCCTGTTAAATCTGAGCTCAAGACACCAAAGGTGCTGCTGGTGTTTGTCTCGGGATATTTCACTCGTGTGACCCGGTGGAGGAGAGGACGCCTCAGTGACACTGGTCTCGTGGAAGTCAAGCGATATCTCTGATATCAGTGTGTGTTATGGGTTACAAAACGATGATTGCATTTGATCAAGACTCTGCTTTGAGTTTACCGCGATCAGTGTATGTGATTGGTCACTGAAAAAGCAAATGCTGGGCAGCTGATAGGGCTTATTGATCTTCTCTATTTTATACAAGCTCCCACACACATTGTCAGGTAAGACTGTTGTTTTATCAGTAACCTGTGTTTTTTTATTTCTGTTTAAACAGTTGTTTTCTGCTGAAACGTGTGTGTGTGTGTGTGTGTGTGTGTGTGTGTGTGTGTGTGTGTACAGGTTTATATATCCTGGTGGGGACCTAAACCTGAATACACACAGACTCATGGGGACTCGTGTCACGGTGGGGACCTAAATTGAGGTCTCCAGGGGTACAAAAGCTTATAAATCATACAGAATGAAGTTTTTTGAGAAAGTAAAAATGCAGAAAGTTTCCTGTTTAGGTGTAGGGTTATAGGGTACACTAAAAACTGGTATGCCTATGGAGAGTCCCTACAAGGATAGCTGACCAGATTTGTGTATGTGTCTGTTCAAAACATTTCGATAACGTTCAGCGAAGCAGATCTCCCAGTCAGATCATCATTACCAGCAATATATCCAAAGTATGTTGTATAATTAATAGACCATTGTGTGAACGTTTGAGAATTGTGCACTAGTAAGAATGCTTGCGTAATATTAAAGGGAGTGTATGGGAGTGTCTCCTCTGCTTATCAAGAGCCTGATAAAGGACATACTTGTGTGGCATGCAGAGATCTTTAGTATACAGACAGCACCTGTAGCTGTGGTGGTTTGGCAGACACTGTTGTTACCATGGTGCAGTTTTTTATGGTGCAATTATTTATAGAGAACACCCTTTGTTGACTTTGGTGGCTTAGTTGTAATTCAGGCAAATGCTTTTATATGCACTTGCATGAAATTGCAAATAGTGTGTTGCTGCATCACATTCTATGTTATCTATCTATTTTACAAACTTTTCCCCCTATAATTCTAGTATAATTATTATGCATGCAGTGCAGTGTTATGATCCCATTACTTGAGAGATATGGAATATTTTTACTCAAACAATTTTTTATATATATATATATATATATATATATATATATATATATATTCAGAAGCAATAGAAACAACCTGGTAATATCTTGGGCTGCACAGGCAGAATGCTGTTTTCTACACACAGCTGACGAGGTCCAGATTATTGGCATATGGCAGAGGGTTTCGCTGATGGTAAGTTATCAGGTTAAGTCGACCTCTGATGTCTGGTTACCTTATTTTAAGTGCTGGACGCATCTGGACGCATTATTGATGTTGCATTTGTCCTTTTAGTCTGTGCAGTGAAGGTGACTTTCCAGAACGCTTGATCTTGCACGTACCAACTGCAGCTCCAGACTCTTTAATATGATACCACTCAGATGTTCAGAAGAACCCTGACATTACCAGCGCTGAATGTTAATAGTGTACTGTATGGCTGAGGTTATGCTCATGAACTGATGGCCAAATTTGGCTTGGTTTGAAGAAGTGATATGGGTCTCAAGGTCTTTAGTTTAAAAAAAAAAAATGTATTGAATTGAATTTGTGGTTTGGCAGACACTGTTGTTACCATGGTGCAGTTTTTTATGGTGCAATTATTTATAGAGAACACCCTTTGTTGACTTTGGTGGCTTAGTTGTAATTCAGGCAAATGCTTTTATATGCACTTGCATGAAATTGCAAATAGTGTGTTGCTGCATCACATTCTATGTTATCTATCTATTTTACAAACTTTTCCCCCTATAATTCTAGTATAATTATTATGCATGCAGTGCAGTGTTATGATCCCATTACTTGAGAGATATGGAATATTTTTACTGTTAAAAATTTGGCTTTCACTCAGCTGTTTACAGTTTACAGAAACATAAAAAATCTAAAAGGTGATTAAAATGGTAAAAAATGTGCAAATTACAGTCATTTAATTTGCACTTTTTTGTTTTCTTAACACAGTTTTTAGTTTGATTCTTTTGTTCTTTTTTTCTGAAATATGTTGCAGAAAAAAAAAAACAATTT
>NW_015546036.1:77945-118532 GCF_001515605.1 Sinocyclocheilus anshuiensis | reverse complement strand
TATTGAATTGAATTTTTTGAATACATGAAGGCCTGAATCAAGTGAGGTTTTCTTGTACACTTGTTTTCTTGTTTTTTATTGAATCGTTACAGTAATATTGTCACAATTTCTAGTCCTGTGTCATTTTCTTGATCTTCTTCTTCTTCTTGATCTCAAATATGCAAACAAATAGTTTGAAATTTGCTGAAATCTCACATGGATTTTGAATCGTTTAAAACATTCCAAATGATCCTGAATGAAGTTTTACTGTGAGGCTGTTTAAGCTCCTTCTGCATCCATGAATAAAGAGAGAATTAGATTAGTGACCGACTGATATATAACCAATGCAGGTATATCAAACAAATATTCAGCATTTTTGAATTATCGGCATTGATTGATACGTTTTCTGTAGTCAGAGTCAGAAGCCAGACTTTTATTTTGACAATGCCGAGAACAGGTGCACAAAACTTTAAATCACTGATTTTAAAGTTTGTGGTGCCATATATCCATTTTCCAACCATGTCATAATATATTCAAATCATATTTACTATGCACTGTATGTAAAGTTAGCAGTAAATATTTATTTGAGAACAGATGATTCCCATTGCACACAAATTTATCGGAGTGCACTGTGGGTTAGTGGCTACATCCTTTTAGCTCATGTTTTAACAACTTCTTTATTTGTGAAAAATACCCTAATAGGATTGATAACAGAACCAAGAAGTTAATTTTTTAATCCACTTATTCAATACATCTTTTTTAATTGGTTTTCAAATTGTTTCTTTATACCTATAAGCTTTATTGTAGAGATAGTCATGCATGTATTATTTAATATCTTTAAACAGTGTAATATCCATATCGGTTATTAATAATATATTCTTAAAGGTGTCAGTTCAGTGTCCTCAAGCAGAACTGACAGACTAAAGTGTGATTGTCCATTCAAGGCGGGTGTTAATGAATGGTCAGATAGGGAAATGGTTTAAATTGATTGTTCGTAACTATCAAATGAATTGCAATAATGTCAAAGTTCAGTAAGGGAAGGCAATTCCCTTTTGGCTAACACACAAACTATTCTAGAAACTGTAGTAAGCACATTTTGATGTGTTGTTGACACTCGGCTCTTTTGGGTGACACAGCATTTCCCATCAACACATGGGACTTAACAATAGCTCAGCCTCAGAGCAATCCAGTTAGACAACAACGTAGCTGAATGTTTTTTCTTTTCTTTCTTCATAGCAGTTCTTAGGGTGTGTTGTGTTTGTGTTTAAGACAGAGGTTTTGCAAGTGTTTGTATTGTGTATTTCATTTGCAGAACATGTCTTGGAATGTCTTTGTTTCACCTCTTTACAAGATTAAACAGCTAGAATTTGTGAACTTTAAATCCTGCAGCTCCTAACAAGGAAATGTGTTACTTTACTTGGGGCTTTAATGTCATTGTTGATTTGATGCAAGTTGAAACTGAATGCAGCAGCACATGATTAGAGATTAGTTGTCCTTAAATGCTGTCATTTAGATTTTGAAATGCACATGATCCATTTTTTTTTACTTAATGTTGAGCAATATAAATGGTTTTGATTGCCATCCTGATGTCTTAGAGAGCAGGGTGATATGAAGCTGATATATATGATATTGCACTGTTGTAGTAAATAATATGCTTAAAATGTGCTGCAATTAAATTTATACTTATTTTACATATTTACTAAATTAAAAAATAAATCACTATAAATAATTTGAACTGAAGAGATATTCAAACACTAGCTGAATGCCGATGGTATGTGAGAAAGTTTAGTAAACTAATGAAGACTGGGAAGACACTAATGAAGAATGAGAACACAATCGTAGCCATTTTGCAAAGTGTTAAAACCACTCTGATCAACCTAGCAACACCTTGGTAACTACTCAAAACTGCTTTGTGGTTGTGAGTTTTTTTTGTTGACTACTTTATTTTCTAGTGAGATGTCTCTGGTTTTCCCGCGACCCAATACCAGTGTGATCGGCAAGAAGGACAAGCGACTCATGGCTGAGGTGAACGCCTCCCCGCTCAAACACTTCGTCACCGCCAAGAAGAAGATCAACGGCATCTTTGAACAGCTGGGTGCCTACATCAAAGAGAGTTCAGCCTTTCTAGAAGGTGTCTGCTTTCATTACTCCTGGTCATTCGTTTGTTCCACTCCTTGTCTTAGGAGCTCAAAGCACACTGCTGCATGCTGTTCATCCGTCAAGCTGATAAGAGAAACCTGGTTGATTGTGAATAGCATAGCTCAGATAGCAAAGACAGGTTACGTAATAGACGGGGAGACGGCTGAAGGCTCAGGGAAAAGCATGGCTTAGTCAGCGTATCATGTGTGTCAGGCTTTTTTCTATGAACATCTCAGGTTTTCTTTAGGCAAGGTCTTACAAATTTACTCTGGTAGCTCATAAGCTCATAACATTTTACTTAAAGGATTTTGGTCTCATGTTAGGTTTAATTGAGGTCAGTCACATTTTAGCAAACATTGCCAAAGCTTACTGAGTTTACACTGAAAACCAGTTCTATCTCTAACCCGGAGATATTTAATTTAAGCATTTGTACTTCAATGCTGAATGATGCCTCAAATTGTTGAGGAGAGGTTTATAATTATTTTCTTAGTGATTTAACATTGAGTTATTACTTCACAGGCAATAAAACTGTAAAATATACCATATTTACATTTAAATATTTACATTGAGAAAGGAACTGGAGACATATTGAGAGACCAGGGGCTGGAATCACAAAAATCCTCTAAAGCGTCTTTCTTAAGATAAATTCTAAGAAGTTATTAAGAATGTTCCAAATTGCAGTTTTTGACAAATCCTTTAGATAGATGCACTGATACTAAATTTCTCAGCCGATACCGATAACCAGTCATTCAGAATGATATCTGCCGATACAGATAACCGATAGTTTAGTTTTCTTAAAGGAAAAATTTCCCCAACTAATGTTGTAAACTATAAAATAAATGCATTAAGTGATACAGTTGTACTGTATCTTTCAGCATACCTTCTGATGTTCATTTGTGTTTATTTTGTGCTATAACTTGTATTAAAGCGGAAGAGACCAGTGTTGCTGCTTGAACTGAAGCTGCTACAGCGATCTGTCATGCAAAACGGGCACGGCATTTATTGTTTGTATTTTGTGATAAAATGTACAGGATTTGAAAGGAGGAAATCATTTCAAAAACGATTATTGGGAGGTGCGTTGCAATTTTAGACAAGTTGGAGGTTATTCTAACTTTAAGAGGTTACATAAATATAAAATAGCAGTTGAGAAGAAGTTTACTCTCAACTTGAATGTTGGCTCTTTTGATTTGGACCACTAACCAACCTCCGAGCATTCACCCAAAACACCTTAGCAACTGAGTAGCAATGCCCTGATGACCACAAAGATTGATGTAATCATGGTAGTGGCCTTTAATTTGGAATATCAAGGCATTATGATGTTGCAAATGTTGGTGAAATACTTAAATCAAGTGTAGTTGAACTGGTCTCTTTTGTTGACAGAAACCTACAGCAATGAGGAACTGGATCCTGTCACTACAGAGGAGCAGGTGGCGGAGGTGCGAGGATACCTGTCCAAAGTGGCAGGGATCGGGGAGGTCCTGTCCCGCAGACACATGAAGGTGGTCTTCTTTGGCAGGTACAGTGCATACGTATTGTCTTTCACAGCACCAACGCAAAGTTTATGTTCATTGTCAAGTCAAGTCACCTTTATTTATATAGCGCTTTTAACAATACAGATTGTGTCAAAGCAACTGAACAGCATTAATTAGGAAAATAGTGTGTCAATAATGCAAAATGACAATAGTAAACTAAGATCCAATAGCACTAATAGAGAGATACAACCACGATCAGATGATAAGAGCAGGTCATTTGTAACTCTAATGAGAGCAGTCTTAGTATTGTGATACGGTCTAAATCCTGACTGGAAATCCTCACAGATACCATTTTTCTCTAAGATTGTCTTAAATGTTTATGTGAATGCTAGGCGTTCAGTCGCTTGCCATAAATTTGAAGTATAATTTGTGATTTAGTCACACCATTTGTGTTAACAGGACAAGTAACGGGAAGAGCTCCGTCATTAACGCCATGCTCTGGGACAAAGTGCTTCCGTCTGGAATCGGACACACCACCAACTGCTTCCTACGAGTGGAAGGCACCGATGGCAATGAAGCTTTCCTGCTCACCGAGGGATCGGATGAAAGAAAGAGTGTTAAAGTAAATGCTTTCTACCTGCTTAATTGTCTTAAAGGCATTCCTAAGTGATCTTGGATGCCTCTTTCTTTTGTGTGTTTGGGTGTGTCTGACATGTTGAGTCAGATAAGGTCCATGCTGTGGGATTGGGAATGGAAATCGGCCTCTTGTGTAACTCGGTGCATCTCTCTATAGCAACCATAAATGAGCTTTGCACACCGTAGGTGCTAAAGAGGGTGTGTAATCGCTTTAGTCTGACATGAGAGGAGACTGTGGCCGTGTGTTGTAAGGTTGGCTGCTGTTTTCCAAAACCTTGTGAGCTTTCTATAAGGCAGCGTGTCAAGGCATCACATGTACACTTCTGATTTGAAGGCTGGTCATAAATTCTAAGGCAGCATCTAGGACTGGGTATCGAGTTCGATACTTTTTAGGCACTGACCAAATTGCCTCGATACTATCAAGTGTCGAAAAATGTCTTGTTGTTCGGTTCCAAATTTCAGAGGTATTGATGTTTGTGAGAACCCACTCAGTACCAAGAGTTTTTGTTTAAAATATGTAAACAATGTTGAGATTTTTAGCTGTATCACCCAGCCCTAATTGACAACATGCTAACGTTAAACTCTCTAAAGCAGTGGTCCCCAAACCTGTCCTGGAGGACCCCCTGCCCTGCACCTTTTGTATGTCTTCCTTATCTAACACACCTGATTCCACTCATTAGCTCGTTAGTAGAGACTGCTAGAACTAAATTGGGTTTGTCTGGTTAGGGAGACATACAAAATGTGCAGGGCAGGGGGTCCTCCAGGACAGGTTTGGGAACCACTGCTCTAAAGCAATTCATAAAAGCAAGTTAAAACCCTTGTTCAGAGCGCTGTATGGGTTTAGCTTACAGGTTTTGGAACAGAGCTCCTTGCACTATGTATATAACAGTTAGTTCAATAATGAAAATTAGAACAGTGTGTGTGTGAAGAATGTGCATTAGAAACAATGTTTACACTTTAAACTAGATTTTTCTATACACATCAATTCTGAATGCAGTTTCAATGGTAATTTTCAGTTACTGTGCTGTCACACCCTTTAATGATATTAGTAAAAAAAAAAAATAAAGCAAAAATAATATAATAAAATATTGTTACTCTACAAATTAAATATTAAAACAAATATGTAAAATAATATTATGACATATTTTAAAGCAATATTAGTAAATGTTGTTCAAACATTGTTCCATGTAAATAATTCATAAACCTGTAGATGGCCCACTATCAGCAAATACTGATACTGTCATTGATATATTGTGCATACTATTTTGTTCTTACAGTGTGTTCAAATTGGAAAATAACGAGCAGATAATGTCAGTGATAAGTAATAAGGCAAAAAGTTATGTTGTCTATTTGCCTGTGCTAAATGAACCTCTCTGGATCTTGCCTGACTGTACATGTGCTCCCATCTATAATTACACCCACATGAGTCGGGGGCTTTTTCCTACCAGCTGTCACAAGGTCACACGTTTTTGTCATTTAGGACTTGTCTCGTGACCTTTCCTCTGCATTGATATATTACAGGGCTGAGGAAACATGTACATGCACACTTAAGAGCACATTGTCTGCTGTAGAGGAATGCTGGGAATGAGCATATGTGCTTACCAGTTTTTCTAGAGGTGTGCATAAAAAGACACAATAACAGTTTTATTTATTTTAATTCTTGCATCTAGACATTTAGAACTTAGATTAATCAAAAAAAGCTTGACATATAGATGATTTTTTTTATTATTATTCATCAGAAATGTTGGCTGTTCTTTTCAGCTCTAGATCTCACCATGAGAAACATTCTGTCTCAGTGATTGTTGATCACTGTTTTTGTATTTATTCAATATTTGGTAAGCATCCTGAGAATGCCAGGTGTCCTGTTGTGACTGACGTCTGGGATTTGTCTGCAGTTCTATCTGGCTTCTGATGACTTGCATACACACAAGAACAATGGTCAGCAGCTAAATATAGCCTACAGACGGTGTGAACAGAGCAGCTGGCTGATAGACGCTTGTAATAAACAAATGCACTCCATTCCTAAGAGTGGGCCAAAGGTCATACGGTTTCCTCCGCCAAGTCTCGTGGGTTTATTACTGATCCTTTACTCTCTGGTGTGTGCTTGCAATCGTGGATATTTAGGTTTCCAGCAGTTCACTTTTTTTAGATGGAAAATCTCACACCTACAGGTTTGCAAATTTGTAAGATTTGTAACAACTCAAATACAAGCATTGATAGGCTAGAATAGTACCTTTAAAACTAGAGGTGGTTTGTACATGAACTCTGTTTTTATCTCCTAATCTCTTTCCATGTAAACTGAGTTAGTCTACTGCTGCGTACATCAATAATAATTTGTTTTAACAGTTTTAATTTCATGAAGCAGGTTAGATACGTTTCGTCAGGGGTTCCCAAACTTTTTTTTGTCAGCCGAAGCCCTTCGACAAAATATTTATTTGAAGTGCCCCCTGAAATTTTAAGTTAATATTTCAATAATTTAACTACACTTTCACATGATCACGGTTCTCTGATGGCAGTTAATGGTCACATTGCATGCAAGTAAACAAAACATTTTTTTTTGTAGTTTTTTTTAGTATTTTTGCAATGAAAACAATCAAAATAAAGCTATTTTTATTATTTTTTAATTTTACAGTTATTTATATATAGGGCTGCACGACAGCCAAAAATGATACAGTGTTGTGAATTATTTGTCTTGTATTGCAATTTGAACTACAATATGACTTTGTAGTTGTGACACAGATTCACATTACATTCACACTAGTAATAATAACAATAGTTATTAATATTATTACTGTTATTATTTCTAACTCTAATTATAAAAAGAAAAATCATGTTTTCTATAAGACTCCTTTGATTTCAGGTAATCTACTTTTAAAATAGTCCAGTTAAAAGTACTTGGTAATGCTAATGTTTGTGTGCGTATTGGCAGACGGTGAACCAGTTGGCCCATGCCTTACATCAGGATGAGGATCTGGACGCAGGCAGTCTGGTGTGTGTCATGTGGCCTAAAGCAAAGTGTGCACTGCTGCGTGATGACCTGGTGCTTGTGGACAGGTAAACACACACTCGTGCTGTGAGGCCGGAGACATGTTGACTGCACTATTAGGAAATATTCACTCTCCTTTAACACTGCATTCAACACACTGTCTGTTTTGATTTACAGATCTATAAATTCTGCGCACATTAATTTGTTTGCATGCATTTTTTGTTTATTTGTATTGTTTTTTTTTTTTTGCTTGCTAGATGCTGTTTTTAATATTAAGATGACATGTAAGGATACCAGTGCAATGGCATTATAAACTTACTGCATTAAATGACCAATTTACTGCATAAGAAGTCATATTAGGAATATTTAGTTTTTGGAAACTTATAAAATCTTCCTTTTTAAGCCCTGGCATCGATGTCACAACAGAGTTGGACAGCTGGATCGACAACTTCTGCCTTGATGCTGACGTTTTTGTGCTGGTGGCGAATTCAGAGTCCACTTTAATGCAAACAGTGAGTTTAATATGAACTTCAGTTTGTGAAAAAGGGCTGATGGACTGTGGGAACAGAAGCTTTATGCAGTTTTTGGTGTATATATTACAGCATTATGGACAGATAAATTGCAGTAGTATTTGCACTAATTTCTTTAAAGTTAAAGAATTTTGATTATCTTTTATTTTTGAGGTTTTACTCATTTTAGAGTGCACAGTTGTCATGTGACCTCACTTGTGTCAGCTTATTAAAACACGTCTCCCCTCTGCCCTCTTAAAGGAAAAGTCATTCTTTCACAAAGTGAACGAGCGCCTCTCCAGCCCCAATATCTTCATCCTGAACAACCGCTGGGATGCCTCCGCCAACGAGCCCGAGTACATGGAAGAGGTGTGACATACACGACACAACAAACAACACACACACATACTATGAGTCTCACCACCCTGAGATGCATTTTAAATCATTAACATCCCTGGTAGTTAAACCGAATGCTGTAAGCAAGTTTCTTTATTTTACACAAAATTCGGGATGAGGTGAAACTTTAAGAATTGTTTTTGTCTGATTTACAAATAAAGTCAAGTAAACAAATTGGAGTATCACTTTAGTAAAGGGACCAATTCTCACTATTAACTAGTTTTTTTTTTCTTTATTAGCATGCATATTACTAGCATATTGGCCATTTATTATTACTTATAAATCACATACTAATGCCTTATTCTGCATGAGCATAGTTTAGATCCCTTTCTCCTGCCTCATACCTGAACTTAACAACTACCTTACTAAATATAAGCAGCAATTAGGAGTTTGAGGCAAAAGTAGTTAATTAATGGTGAGTATTGGTTCCTTAATTAAAGTGTGACCAAATTGGATCTTTTAGTGACCTTTTTGAAACCAAGGTGCATGGTGTTGTTGCACTGTTATAATGTAACGTGTGTTTGTCAGGTGAGACGGCAGCACATGGACCGCTGCACTAGTTTTTTAGTGGATGAGCTGCGGGTGGTGGATCGCGCTCAGGCCAGCGACCGGATCTTCTTCGTCTCTGCTAAAGAAGCTCTTCAGGCACGTGTCCAGAAAGCCCAGGGAATGCCTGAAGCAGGTAGATACATTTACATCAGGGGTTCACAAACTTTTTCTTGTCAGCTGAACCCCTTAGACGTAAAATATTTACTTAAGTATGTAACTTAATATTTCTATATGTTAACAACACATACTCATGTTCATGGGTTTCTGATTATGGTGACATGCAAGTAAACAGATAAAATGTATTTTTATTTTAAAATGATCATTTGCCAGGCCAATAAAATGTTACAGTATTGCAATTATTTTGTCATATAATAATAAACATTTCACTTTGTAACTGGACTTTTAAGTGGACCCAGACCTCTTTGTAGTTGTTGTGTGCCAGTCCACATTACATTCACACTGATGTTTTTAGGAACCCAATTAATTTTTTATAATAATAATAATAATAATAGTTATTGTTATTATTCTAATATTAACAATATAATAATATGACTATTTTTAGTTTTAAGTTTAATTATATATATATATATATATATATATATATATAAAAACAATGTTGTAAATTACAATTGTATTGTAAACTAAAAAATGAATATGTGGTAATAAGTACTTTTCAAAACCTTTTCAAATGCTATTCACGTTTCAAATTCAAGCTTTCATTGTGGTGGAATATTGGAGGAATGCTGTAAACTTTTGTCCACAAAAATGTTGAAATTATGTGAATGTGGAAATAAAGTGATTCTAGTGTACATTGCATTCCCAAATGCATGTTCAATTCAGTACATGCAAAGATGAAGTTCACTGCGTTTACTGTAAACAAAGCCACTCTGAGATGCTGAAAACACAGATGCTCACATGAGCACAGTGCTGCACTTCACTCTGAAACACGCAGTGCATGTGCCGGTATTCGGTAATGAGATATATCACGATAATGAATATGCATGTTATCGTGGGCACTTCAAAATACTGAGAATAATTATTTATTACAAATGATTCAGAATTTTGAATGCATTTTAAGAATACTTTTCCCATCAACTGGTTACAATGCACAAAACTGCTGTATGCTGCGTTAAAGACACGTGTGCACTCTGATGTAAACAAGCACGGGTGAGAAGCGCATGGAGAAGCGCATGGTGGAGCGCGTGAGAGAAGCTCAGAATGAAAGCACGTTCACTCTCTGACAGCAGATGGCACTGTGTAAAATGTTTAACTTTATACAGTTAAAATGCACTTTATACATTTTTGTGTATTGTTTTATTATATTTAAATGTTCAGTTATTTTTAGAAAAAAGTTATTAAACCTGTTATACTGTATTATGACAACACTTTTTTGCAACTAAATTTCAATATCGTGAAAATAACCGTATACTGTGATAAAAGCATTAGCAATTAATCGCAACATGAAAATTTGATACCGGCATATCCCTAAGTGCAACAGGCTGTGGGCTTAATTAAATGGTAGCATTTGATTTGATAATTGTACTTATATGTAAGTTATATCGCAATTTCAGTTTTTTTTTTAATTAATTTTGTTTACTGATTTTAATATTACAATATATTTAATTAATCAGTTTTTAATTTACTCACAAATGCTCTGCAGTTCCCTCACAAAACCATTTGGGAAACCCTGCATTACAGCATCATCTTAAGTCAAATATTCTTTCATATGGTTATGCGAACATTGTGAAATGTAGTTTATGTTAAACATCAAACTCTTATTTTTCCTCTTTTCCCTGACATGACCCCTGTAAAGAGGTTGTTTTTGGATTTCAGGTGGTGCTCTGGCTGAAGGTTTTCAAGCGAGAATGTTTGAGTTTCAGAATTTTGAAAGACGGTTTGAGGTGAGTGTTGTGGGGTTTGAGACTGTCATTGGTTTAAATTAGGGCTGGGCAAGTTAATGCGTTAACGCATTAATTAACGCCGACAATTATTTTATCGCGCATTAATGCAGTTTTTATTATTATTATTTTGAAAGTCCGTTGCTCACTGGTTCTGAATACAGATACAGACAAACCATGGGTCACAGGAGGGGTGGGATGTTGATCGACAGTTGCGACAAACTGCTGCCTCGTTCTATCTATGACGGACTTGTAGACAGACTTTAGCTGTTGCGGTCGCATCCGTTGTATAGGATCACAATGAATGACGGCACGTATGATTTGTAGTGTAATCCACACGCCGCATCCAGTGTAGACAGCATCACTGATTATAATGGGCTCTATAGTATTTTGTTGCGCCGCGCCACTCGCGTCCGGTGTAGACATGGTGTCAAGGTGCACCATCACAAGAATACACGAGTTATATGAAAAGGAGATTTTTATTTGATTACATTAATGTTTAAGTTGAGATTTTCAAGAAATATTTTAACTACTACTATGTAAAGGGAATACTGCTGTAAAAAGCACCGTATTTGTTTAAAGTGTTTGCAAACCAAATGTTATTGCACTTTTGTTCATACAGCAGTACTTTTAAAATAAAAGTGTGCAATACAGTACTTTTGAATTCATTATTGAATTGTTATTTAGCACACAACAATGCGATTAATCGCGATTAATTGCAGAAAAAATAATGCGATTAATCGCGATAAAAAAACAAATGTAATCGTTGCCCAGCATAGTTTAAATGCGTCTGTGTGTGTGTCTGACTCTCATATACGTGTGTTCTTATAGGAGTGCATCTCGCAGTCAGCAGTGAAGACTAAGTTCGAGCAGCACACGATGAGGGCCAAGCAGATTTCTGAAGCTCTGCGTCTGATAATGGACTCTGTGCACATTGCAGCTCAAGAGCAGAGGTGAGCACAAAGACACCTGCTTTTCTTAGCGGTAATCCATCACACTGAACACTGATCCACTGGTGATCCACCTGACTGTGCTGTTACAGTCTGAGGAGGAGAAAGAAATAGTAGAGTCAAATGTTGGAATTAGGGATAATATCTTCGATGTATTTGCTAGCGATATAAAATTAACAGTGTAATTGTGCATGGTTTTCTGGAGCTTAAAAACATCCTGTTAGACTGGTTTTGTGATCCTTTCTTGTCTCGCAGTCCACAACTATCAGATTGTTAAGACAAATATATTTCGATAGCAACTCTAATTTAAAATTTAGTTGCAAAAACAATGTTTGAGTTAAGTTCAGTTCATTTTTCATTTGAGATATATTGTTTCAAATCAACTGGGTGAATTATTTAAATCAAAGGAAATTCTATGTGTATATAATCATATAGATTTTTATGACTATATACTGTAAATATATTTGTGCATACAAATAAGTCAAATATTTTGTATTAAAAGCACTGCTGTTCAAAAGTTGGAATTATTTATTTATCACCAAGGATGCATTTGTTTGATCCAAATACAGTTAAACAGTAATTACTGTATTACATTATTAATAATAATTAGTAGTAGTGTTACAATTTGAATTAATTGTTTTATTTTTTTATATATATGAAAAAAAAAAAAAAACTGTGGCAAAGCTGAATTTTCAGCAGCCATTACTCCAGTCTTCAGTGTCACATTCCTCAGCCATATTTGTAAACTGCAGAATATTTTAGTCCATTAGTCCAAATATTTGAATCCATTGTGTTTTCAGTATGTATAAGGATGCCCAACATGGCTGCACAAAACCAAGCGATCTTCAAAAACGTGTTCAGCTTCTTCTTGCATCACACATGGTTAGGACACAGTGATTAGGAATCATATTAAGCCAAAAGTCTTAGATCAGCTTTATTAAAAATAATCTGGATTTTTATATTTGAAGGATAGCCGACTGTGCATAAACTGAAGTGAATATTTCGATTGATGATTTTTGTGTTGTTCAGGATTCATTGTTTAGAGATGAAAGAGGAGAGGGAGGACAGGCTGGAGTTCATTGATAAACAGCTGGATCTGCTCACTCTGGACTGCAAGAGCAAAATCAAGAAGATCACAGAGGAGGTGGAGAAACAGGTGAGGCTCACTTGTCTTTTTCAGTATAATATACGTAAAAATACTTTGGCCTTTAGTCCAGTTTCGCAAAAATCAGGTTGGTGCCATTTTAGCTGGACTAAAGCACATACATGACATTTTGAAAGAAGAATTGTTATTTTAGTTTGACTGAAATTGAACAGGTTATGTAAACATTCATAATGTCACACTTTCTTTTTGGGGACATCATATGAAGCCGCTGAGTCTAATGTTGTATATTAAAGAGATGTCCTTTCTCTAGTTGTTTATGGATGTGTTTTTCTTTTACAAGTTTAAAGATGGTAGTTTCCTTTTGAAATTGGTAGAAATGCTAATACAGTTTTTAAGACTACTGGATAAAGATACCATTTTTCTCTCTTGGTCTTTTTAAAATATTTTTTGTTAGGTCTTTTATCTTTTGTTTTAGCTCTTTTAAGTTTTAAATGTGAACGTAAATGAATAATGTCACACTTTTAAGGCATTACTTCATGGTAATGGGTATTCTAGAAAACCTGATTATTGAAACAAGTAGGGATTTTAAGTCTTTAGTGACTTTAATTTTCAATTTAAGTTCCAAACACTCTAAAACTCTGTCTTATGAGTGTGTTTCCATGTTTCATCCTATTCGTCTGTATGTATAGGTGTCTAACTCTATGGCAGAGGAGATTCGGAGACTGGCTGTGCTCGTGGACGACTTCCACTTGGACTTTCATCCTTCACAAGTGGTGCTCAAAGTGTACAAGAACGTGAGTTGGACTTGAATTGGTCTTCCTCCAATCACCCGCCCATGTCTTCTCCTCTTTATGATCTTTCATCAACTGTTGTTTAATGTTTAGTGGCAACATGCAACTCTCCACAAGGAAAGTCTCCAGCTGCCCACTAACATCATCTATGCCCTTGTCCTTTATCTGGTTAACTTTCAGTTTTACACAGGGCTGTATCAAGAATAAACCAAATATCTTTTAGTTTATATATATATATATATATAACAATAAATGTTTCTTGAGCAACAAATCAGCATATTAGAATGATTTCTGAAGGATCATGTGACACTGAAGACTGAACTAATGATGCTGAAAATGTAGCTTTGATCACAGCAATAAATGACATTTTAAAATATATTCAAATAGAAAGCAGTTATTTTAAATAGTAAAAATATTTCACAATATTACTGCATTTGCTGTATTTTGGATCAAATAAATGCAGGCTTGGTGAACAGAAGAGAATTCTTTAAAAACATTAAAAATCTGACTGAATCTTACTGTTCAAAAACGTTTGACTGGTAGTGTGTACGTGTATATGTATATATATTTAAATGCATTAAATTCATTTAACAGCATTTAATCATAGGTTAATGTGTAATCTTTGGAAGCGGTAATAGATGAAAAAAGAAATATCTTTTGTGTCATGTTATAATGAGGATTGAATGATTGATTTCAGGAGCTGCACAAGCATATAGAGGATGGTCTCGGCAGGAATATGTCTGAGAGGTGCTCCAGTGCGATAACTGCAGCGCTGCAAACCACACAGACTGAAATGATAGGTCAGTATCTCTCTCATACGGTGAGTTTTCATACAGCTCACACCAGTAAGAGCAGCAGCTTAAAGAGACACTTCTGATCGTTCCAGAGGGCCTGAAGCCCCTGCTGCCCATCGGGATCCGAGAGCAGGTGGATAAGATGGTGCCCAGACAGTGCTTTGCCCTCAGCTACGACCTCAACTGTGACAAACTCTGCAGCGACTTCCAGGAAGACATCGGCTTCCACTTCTCCCTGGGCTGGACCATGCTGGTCAACCGCTTCCTGGGTCCCAAAAACACACGCCGCGCTCTCATGGGCTACAATGACCAGGTAGCGCATGTCAGTTGAGGACTTTTATTTACAAGGCCAAGGTCCTGCAGAGTTTAGCTCTAACTTAAAAGATTCTGAAGACCTTGATTACCTTGTTTCAGGTGAGTGTGATTGGGTTTGGAGCTAAACTCTGCAGGACAGTGGCCCTCCAGAAGCAGGATGGGACACCCCTGATCTAAAGCAACTTTAGGGCTCTGTGAAATCTGATTTAGTTTTTCTCAGTTTTACATTTTTCTGGATTCCGTTTTAATGGTTAAATTTAATTTTAGTAAACAAAAAAAGCATGTCTAATGAATTGAAATTATGTAAATAAACAATTTGACAACTATTTATTAAAGATTTTAATTAAAATGTAATAACAGTTTTAAACGTATTATTTATTATTTAAATATAATATTTTAATAATAACAACAATTTATTACAGTATTTTTAGGGGCTACTAAAATAAAGATTTCTTTGATCTTGAATTTGGTTTTATTTTCCTTTTCTGTTTTAATTTTTCTGGATTCTGTTTTAATGGTCTCAGGGCTCCAGACTGCGACCAAATGGTCACATTTTGTGACAATTTTTTCCTGCCGGTGCGACTAATGTTTTTGAGTGGTTGCACTGGTTCGACCACCGCGTTGTTCAACTCATAAGCGCTGCCATTTCTGTTGCATTTGAGAAACATCAGACGGCAAACGAAACGAAAGCGAAACTAAACCGCGCTACGTTTCAGCTGTTTCAACACAACAATTTCCAGCACTTTAAAGCTCTAAAATGATGCAGTTTGAATGTTATTTTTAATAGGATGACCAAAATATACTTTGTGGTAAACAAACACTTATGTAAAATGTAAAAAAAAAATCACAATTATAACCAGTAGATGGCAGCAGAGGAGCACTTATTGGCTTATTAGTCATTCATTTATACTTTTTCTCTATATTTTGAAATTATAAAATATAAAATCATCAAGAAATCAGATTTTGTCAGAATTTTACACTTTTTTGTGTATGAAGTAAGAAAAGTCACAAAGTGCCTTGAAAAACAAACTTTTCTTCAATTTGCTACTAAATCACCCATAATCACTGAAGTTGGTCAGTTCCATATACTAGAAGAATAATGGTACATTTAATAAGAGTGGAATATATACATTTTCTATATAAAAATTAGATTTTGCACCTGTTACTGTCGTTAATAAAAGTACATTTTGTATGCATCTTAACTCAAGCTTAGTGCTTTACTGTCAAATCTGTATAAACAATAAATAAAATAAAAATAAACAAGAAATGAACATGTAATATTATTAGTAACTGTACTTATTAATGCAAAACAATAGTAATTGTATGATTAAATGATCTATATTTTAATACTCCCGCACACCACTCCCAGCGCTACCAAATCTGCTTCTGGCGCCACCATCCGTAGAACTTAGTGGCACTGGTGCCACTGCTCTCAAATGTTAGCCTGGAGCCCTGTCTGTTAAATTTTATTAATGAAAAGGCATGGCTAATTAATTGAAGTAATACATTTTTAAACATCTAATAATGTATTACGATTTTTCCAATAATATGGCACTATGAGATTTAATTTTTTTCAGAAATTGTTTTCCGTTTTATTTTTTCTGCATTTAATACAAAACATTAAGCATAAAACATTAACAATTAAATTGTTAATCGAAATTCATTTTATTTTTTGCCGAACATAGTGCTATACATGAGCCATTAAAACATGGAAGAAAAAAAAAACCTCATAATCCTTAAAATATAATCAATAAACAAATATGAATTAGTATTGATTCTAGAATTAAAAAACAATCTACATCATGAAAAAAACACGCAAGAGTTACGTAAAACGATTTTCCCCACTCACATATATTTCTGTCACACTTGAAGTTCAAGAATGTCCTCATATAGTGAGACTATAGTGATCACGTGTGTAGTAGCTGACACTGTGACACTTACTCACACAGACACTAGTCCATGTCTCCATTTGAATAAGTGTACAGCCCTGCTTGCAGAATTTGCCAGATTCTGTGACGCTCCACTTTATACTGTAAATGTAATTTTTATGACTGAATTCCATGATTTCGTCCGCGTTTTCCACATTGTGGAGATGATAGGGCCCTGCGTCCTGTGTTGGGTCCTAACTGATCAAGTGTGTGTTTTGTGTTGTCAGGTTCCCAGGCCTCTGGCCATCACTCCGGTCAGCACCAGCATGCCTCCTTTTCCTCAAGGATCCATGACCCAGGAAGAGCTTATGGTTTCCATGGTAACAGGATTGGCATCACTAACCTCTCGGACATCAATGGGCATTATAGTCGTTGGCGGAGTGGTAAGAACATATATACTGTATCTCTATTAATGCACCAATATGCATGTTTTCTACACCTGTCTTCATTTACTCACCATCATGTCATCTCCTGGTCTAATGACTTCAGTCTTCATAACTGTGAGAATATCAACCGGATGTAAGCGGTGTGATTGTGTTTGTGTCTCAGATCTGGAAGGCAGTGGGCTGGAGGCTCATCGCTCTGTCTGTGGGTCTCTATGGGCTGCTGTATGTGTATGAGAGACTCACCTGGACCACAAGGGCCAAAGAGAGGGCTTTTAAAAGACAGTTTGTGGACTATGCCAGCGAGAAGCTACAGCTCATAGTCAGCTACACGGGATCCAACTGCAGCCATCAGGTTCAGCAGTAAGTCTGAGTCTCTCTCTGCCTGTGCTTGAACTGTAGCAAAGTCAGGCCGAATCCTACATGATCCAGTCTGTTTTATACGTTGAGTATCTCAAGTTGTCAGATCAAGGTCTTTCTCTTTGTTTGGTGCCGTCAAACGGTTTTCAGAACAACACTAAAGCTGAATATTCCCATTTTATTATGCTTTCATCTTAAATTATCGTTTAAAAGATTGGGATCGAAGAATTTTTTTTATTTTTATAAATTTTTTAAAAAAGTTTTACTTTTCTATTTTAATATATGTAAACATGTAATTTATTGCTGTGATGCGCAGCTGAATTTTCAGCATCATTACTCCAGTCTTCAGTGTCACATGATCCTTCAGAAATCATTATAATATGCTGATTTACTGCTCAATTGTAGGGTTGTGACGGTGAGGAAATTTTCCCACCGATTAACCGACTTGTGACAACACCGATAATCACGGTATCACCGTGTATCTTTTCCTTTCCTTCACTTTTAAATAGCGCCGTGCGCATTTTACTTTCACTTTCAAATTAGCGGCAATTCGCCGTCAACTGCTTGAATTCAATTCAAGCAACAACATCAAACACACTTAGCCTATATATTAATCATAGGGCTTTTATTAACAAACGAATAAAAATACACCATGCTATATACCGAATATAAAATAACAAATAACTTGCACATAGTTTAAATAGGTAGCCTATACAAAACTGAAAATCAGTAGCCTAAACACTGTGGAACCAAATAAAACAGAGAACGTTTATTAGCAAAACATATAAGAAAGCTTGGAGGCACGGCATAGCCTACACCTTGATGTAAAATAAAATATATACATTACACAAAGTTTAAATAAAATAAAAATCAGCAAACACTGTGGAACAAAACAAATAAGAAACTAATGTTTAAAAACACCTGTCAAAATCACCTTAGATAAACGGCAGACGTCAACAGGCTTTTCAAAATCCAAAATATTTTTAAAACGGGCGATTTTGCTTTTTGTTTTGAAACTCTTCCGCCAAACTCTTCACTGTCTCACCTCGCTCTTCTTGTCAGTCAGCTCGACTCACTCTTCTTGCGTTCAGTTTTAACTGTAGTGTCTGTTCTCTAACTCAGTTAAATGATTTTTATTACTATGAAAAAATCAAAACGACGGTGGGGGGCGGTACTTGCAGCAAGCCTCTTCAATTGACTTCATATTTTTGTGGAAACCCATTGTGATACATTTTTTTGTGATACATTTTTACATGATTCTCGGCAACACTTCACAATAAGCTTCCTTAGTTTACGTTAATTAATGCATTAATGTGAACTAACATTGAGTAATACATCGTTATCATATTTAATAATCCTTACAACTTTACAAAGTACAACCGTTCACTGTTAGTTCATGTTAGCTCAGGTCCATTAATTAATATTAACAGATACAACTTGGGATAATGTTTTAGTAAATGTTGCAATTATTATGAACTGAGATTAATAAATGCTTTACAAATATTTGAATCATTAGTTCATGTTAAATAATGTAGTTAACTAATGTTAACAAATGAAACCTTAAACACTGTAAAGTGCTACTGGATTCTTGGATGAACAGAAGTTCAAAAGAACAGCATTTATTTGAGATAGAACACTTTTGTAGCATCGTATAAGTCTTTACTGTTACTTTTGGTCAGTTTAATGTGTTTTTTGGATAAAAGTAGTAATTTCTTTTGAAAAAACAAAAACGGCCCCAAACTTTTGAATGGTAGTGTATATCCATCAAACAAACAAATCACTTCATGTAAACTAGTTTCACATCATACGAAGCCTCTTAATCCAGTATAATCCAGAGTGTAGGTCGTTTGATAGAACTAGAGTTAATCTGGACTTTAATGCAAATGTTGTTGTCATTCAGACTTTATATGAGCACTGTGACCTGAACACCACTACTGCCCTCTAGTGGAGAAATGAAATATATGAAGTGTATGTTATGAGAGATTTGATTTCTGTAGTTGTGTTTTTCAAACATTGTTGAATCCAGCCCTGCTTCCTTCTAAATCACTGTTTGTTTGTCCCAGGGAGCTGGCTGGCACCTTCTCTCAGCTCTGTCAACAGGTGGACGTGACCAGACAGCAGCTGGAGGACGAAATTCGGGACTTGAACAGCAAGATCGACCAGTTGGACGGCCTGCAGAGTAAAGCCAAGCTGCTCAGGTGAGAGTCTGTGATATCACATCATCATATGACTGGAGAGATCATGTTTGATTGTGCATTTGCTGTTTAGTTGCAGTCCGTTTATATGTTGTCTTGTTCAGGAATAATAGTACTCTGTGGGGGGCAAATATATCTTCACTGTCCTTTAAAAAAAAAAAAAAACGACCCAACAGTTTTTAATGAATGGCAGTGATGCCCATTAATAGTTGAAGTCAAGGATCCCACAGTACTGGATATATAAGTGATATAATATAAAATCTATAAATATAATTGAGTAATTTGAGTTTACTGAGTTTTTTGTTTTTTCACCCCTAGTGGATTTGCTATTGGCTGTTGATGCATATTATGAAATTAAGATCCATGATCATGTATTATGATAATGGTACAATGACTTCACTTTCTGACAGGCACACTACATTTTAATGCACTACTTAATTAAAGGAAACTAATTAAAGGTCCTTTAACTTGGACATTAATATGCCAAGGCTGAAAGTTTCAATTTGTTGTTTAATTAATCAAACTATTTTGGAGACTTCGGCAATTTAAACACATTTTGGAGGGGAAAAAAAAAAAAGTCTAGACTGAATATTTGGGGTACTCAAAGTGTGTCTGTTGGGCAGAGGTAATGTAGTTCCTTTGACAAGTATAAAGAACCATTTTTACACGCTTTATTAGTTTTTAAACGTGTTAGACACAGAAGTGTAATTGGTGAGGAAAGCCAACATTTGGAGCTGCTGTCCATCCATAAGGCCCGGAAGTAACGTCCAAAACAGCAGTTATAAGAGCATGTTCAAGCCCTAATTATTATCCGAGCCATTACATGAAAAACCTCCATTTATAATCCTGATGTTTCAGTTTTCAAACAGTAATTAAGGCCTTAATGAACAGAGCTCTGCTGCCCCCACCTCACATCCCTGAGCTCATTTGCATGTTAATTATCATTAGTGTCATGGGGGAAAGAGCCCATAACAGCTAAATTAGCAGCTCAATCATGTTTTTGGCTACTCGGAGTGTCACTGACAGTGTTGCCAACTAATTTTCAGGGGAAGTTGCTAAAGGAAGGTTGATTTGTTGCTAAAAGTTGCTAAATGATGTTGTGATGACATTGCGTGATGACGTCATTACGTAATCACGATGCAAAATTGTGTCAAATCTCAGCAAAAACATATATTTTATATATGTTAATTTAGATTTGTTCGTAGCAATATAAATGCATAATATAATATTAAAATATAAATAACTATTTTTAAATCCATTGAATTATCGAAAACGTACACATTTTTGAACGATTACAATTTAAGTGTTGTACTTTAAAGCAGTGTATTAGTAGTTAGTTAGTATGCTTCACTCTACGAAGAAAAAGTTGCTAGGGTAGTCTGAAAAGTTGCTAAATTTAGCAACAAAATTGCTAAGTTGGCAACACTGGTCACTGAAGCACAACAGGCCATGATATTCAGTCCCTCTCAGTCTAAAACCATCGTGTGCTCTTCTCCCCCTTAGTTTTATAGTCTTTCTGAAAAGGACAAACTTTAAATTAGCGTAGCTCGAAAAGCTGCTTTTTAACACCAGACCACTCAAAAGTGTGGGATTTTACTGTGAAAACTTTGTATAAGCACCATTTTAACGTCTGATTATGTTTTTCTTTCACAAATCGCAATAGGCTACTACTACTATTATTATTATTACTATTAAATTAATCAATTGCAAATAGCAGCTAACTTAATCCGTGTAACGTGTGTACTGCTAGGCATCTTTGGTTTCCTCTTTTTGTGTAATTTAAATGGTAAATTGTGCCTTTTTATCGTTTGAGTCACTTATCAAAAGTTGCTAAAAGCTGCCAAATAAATAAAAAATGTATTAAATTTGTTGCTCGGTGCTTTTGGAAGAAAAAGTTGCTAGGGTAGTCTGAAAAGTTGCTAAATTTAGCAACAAAATTGCTAAGTTGGCAACACTGGTCACTGAAGCACAACAGGCCATGATATTCAGTCCCTCTCAGTCTAAAACCATCGTGTGCTCTTCTCCCCCTTAGTTGTATAGTCTTTCTGAAAAGGACAAACTTTAAATTAGCGTAGCTCGAAAAGCTGCTTTTTAAAACCAGACCACTCAAAAGTGTGGGATTTTACTGTGAAAACTTTGTATAAGCACCATTTTAACGTCTGATTATGTTTTGCTTTCACAAATCGCAATAGGCTACTACTACAACTACTACTTCTGCTGCTACTAAACTAAAAATCAAATATCCAAACGCATGTGAAAATGGCTATCTAATAACTGAGAGTTTGCTGAAGCATGTATATGCCCACATCAAGAGTTGAGTGGTGTCTCTGAGCAGTGAATTTGCTCATGTTAATGACTGAACTGTTTTTCCAAAAGAGGGCGACACAGCATCACATTTCACATTGGAAGAGCTCAACGGTTTACGAATCAGGTACATGTGCAATGCTAATATGCTTATTAAAATTACTTATTTATTTGTTTATTTAAACAAGTGTACTGAGTAAATCTTTAAAAATGGGGTCATTTGAGGGTATTTGTTTGTTGTAGGTCACAGTATACAGTTATGTGTAATACCTTTAAAGTTTAGACCTACACTACTGTTATTTTTTTTTTATTGTGTAAATGTGGTCATAGATAAGAATCTACCTCTCCACACACACACACACACACACACACACACAATCACCTAACTCTATAAAACTAATCCTATAATTTACAGATGAATGTGTGATCACTTTAGTCATTCGATTTCTAATAGAGTGGACATTTGTGTTCAAATTAAATCAAAACAATTTGTTGAAATCAAAAGAAGTGCACTTGTAATGTACTTTAACTCCTAAAAGTTTTTAAAAACTGATAAGAAAATATTAATGAAATAAAAGGCCACTTACATGACAGTTTCCTAACACGCTTAAGTGCACTTTTAAATTGTACACTTTGTATAAGTATCAAATTAACAGTCTTACCTTAACGTACATTTTAAATCATTATATTTGAATCATTTTGTCATGCATTAAAGATGTTCACACTTATTTTAAACACTTATCTTTAAACACTGATTTTAATGTGCTAAAGTACAAAATGGGTCAAAAAGCATTCTTAAGTTCAACTAATTACGTTTAATATAAATTTAAACTATATAATCATTTTAGTTTAATTACAAATAAAATGGCCACAAACATGTACGTCATGCTTAAGTATATTCTTTTAAAGTAATATATTCCTATAATAATATACTTCCATAGTATGGCAAAAAAAATACTGTGGAAGTCAATGGCTACCAGCAACTGTTTGGTTACCAACATTTTTGGAACCACGTGGTGAGTAAATGATGCTTTGGACGAGCAATATTGAATCTTAGTCTTAAATTTAAAAACATAAAAAAAAAAAAAGAAATGCATGTAGTGCTGGGCCATAAAGATAAGAGTACATAAAATAAATATTGATCTACTAAAATCATTGTTAATATATCATAATATCATAATTCCCCAAATACTTACGGATGTCTTCTTTCTGATTGTTATGCAAAGCTTTAGTGCTGTATATTCATGCTGAATGTAAAACCCTAAGGGTGGTCTCATCATTGCAGATTTATGACCCTATTTTCCCACCTAACGGCCTAATTAAGTAGGGCTGACATTAAATGGGTGTAATTTAGTCCAGGGCTGTGCCAGATCTACGACCGCTGTGGATCATCAGTGTGGATGTTGATGCTGCTCACCAAACCCAAACTCCTGCTCCGTTCTGGATTCCACTGGACGAATGAATAGATGGAGGACAGGGAAATTTGATTTGGAATAAGAGCATGTCTTCCTGGAGCAAGATGTGCGTACACAGCTGTGTTTATCCTGCATCACCTGCAAGCAATGAAAGCAGCGCTTCAGCATTCTGCTCAGAGAAGATCCCATGCCAACCTGAGTGAGCCAGAGCTAAATAACACACAGACGAATGCCATCCAACACATTCCAATAATTATTCACAATAATAATCGATAAGATCAACTTTTAAGCAATGTTAAACAATATTAACAAGCATTAATAGTGTTTGCTAAAGTAACCATCACTATTTATTTATTTATTTATTTTTTAATGGATGAAGCAATGGCATATCAATGTTCTGGCAATGCCAGATCATGCATAAATCATGCACAGCATAAATATAATGTTCAAAAGTTTTAGGGTCAGTAAGATTTTTTAATGCATTTATTCAGCAAGGATGCATTAAAGCCTACTGTTTAAAAACAACAACCAAATATCTAATAATTACTCATCTTTTGAACCTTCTAATCATCAAAGAAAAGAAAAAAAAGCATCGCAGGTTCCACAAAAAGTGAGTTTCTTGAGCAGCAGATCAGCATATTATACTGATTTCTGAAGATCATGTGACACTGAAGACTAGAGGAATGATGCTGAAAAGTCAGCTGCGCATCACAGAAATAAATTGCATTTTAACATGCAGTCGCATAAAAATATAGTTATTTTAAATTGTAAAAATATTAGTGTTTTTACTGTATTTTTTAATCAAATGAACACAGCCTTGATGCACACAAGAGACTTCTTTCAAACGTGTAAAAAATACTAACCCTAAATGTATGGTATGCAGTATCCACTATATTATATCTTTTTTCAAAAAATTTTCATGTATTGCATTTTTTTTTAATCATTTATACATCATTACTTCTTTCAGATTCTTTTCTTCCTTTGTAGCTACGTTTATATAGTTCAAAAAGAGCTAGAATATGATTCTATTTGATTTATAATAAACTGTAACAATAACGTTTTCTCAGTTTCAGAAAATGTCGTTCTACCTTCCTCCTCACATATTCCCCGCTTATTACCAACCCTGAAAACGTACTCTGACTTGACTTTTTAGAGAATATATGTTTCGAAACAACTGTAGGGAGTTTATTTATGCAAAATTATAAAGCAATAAGGGGCAGTTCACTCCAAAATGACCATTTTGTCTCCATTACTCGCCCTCACGTTGTTCCAAACCTCTATGAATTTCTTTCTTCTGTTGAACACAAAAGAAGATATTCTGAAGAATGCTGGTTGACTTTCCTTTTAATTTGACCAAACTCTTGCATTATCTAGGCTATAGTGGGATGCGAAACAGAGCTGGACTGCATATAATAGAATTATTCCTCCTCCATTATTTAGCCTATACAGCCAAAATTGTGGTTGTGATTATATCTGTCTGTGACGCTTCGGAGGGTTTTATCCAATGATATCAGTTCCCACAGAAATATTTCCCGTCACACAAGCTTTTACAACGAGGGCGGGTGGATCGCTGCTGTCTGAGGTTTTAGATTTCCATTAACCCGATGTGTGTGTAATAGCCCTCGTTTTCTTGTTTCGTCCTGTTTTATACGCTAGCCGTGTTCTTTAAGAGCTTTAGCTAACAGTGCTTGGCTTGGCATTCTGAAATGTCCCTCTTTGATCTCACATCTTGGCTATCGTTTAAGTGCAGCCTGGTCATTGAGGTTTGATTTTACAGCCGCAACCCGGTGCAGACAGACTAATGTCTATTAAAATCGTGCCACTGAAGATAAGCATGCGGACAGTTGAATAGAAGCGACTGCAGCGCAGTGATTGGTCAATGACAGGACGCACTATTAAAGCCAAACATGCCAGCCGGAGCCGCTCTGAATGTCATATATGAGCTGAGGGACAATATGCTCTTTATACATGCTGCTGCGCTCCAAGGCAGAAACATTGTTCGGCAATAAAACATTCTGGAATCAAAACCACATGCTCCGAAGTGTAGGACACGCTTTACATCGCATTGCGAAGCTGTTGCGCGACTGGGGACCGCGGGCTCCCGAGTCATGCCACACTGGTGTTAGACATTGCACATTTTCATTTGTATCAGGAAGCTGAAATGAAGACCAGACTCGCTCTGAGACGGGCTGCAGGGGTTTATGGATATTCCAGGCGCTGTGGAACAGATCGCTTTGACTTGACTGTTTTGACAGCTTCACAATTTGCTGCGTTTTGTTAACTACCGTTAACACAAAACAGAGTTTTCTTTTTTTTTTTCTTCTCCTAATGCTGAATATTGCACAGAAAAGTATAGTGAAAAGGATGTGCACTTGAGCACTAATAATAAACTTTGAAAATAATAATGTGACCCTGGACCACAAAACCAGTCATAAGGGTAAATTTTTGGAAATTGAGATTTATACACCATATGAAAACTGAATAAATTAGCTTTTCATTGATGTATGGTTTGTTAGGATAGGACAATATTTGGCTGAGAAAATCTGGAATCTGAGGGTGCAAAAAAATCAAAATATTGAGAAAATCGCCTTTAAAGTTGTTCAAATGAAGTTCTTAGCAATGCATATTACTAATCAAAAATTAAGTTTAGCTATATTTACGGTAGGGAATTTACAAAATATCTTCATGGAACATGATCTTAACTTAATATCCTAATGATTTTTGGCATAAAAGAAAAATCAATAATTTTGACCCATACAATGTTTTTTTGGCTGTTGCTACAAATATACCCCAGCGACTTAAGACTGGTTTTGTGCTCCAGGGTCACATATTTATAAACTAAATCTAATGTTTTCGGACACTTAGGGCCTAAATGCATGTGGAAATTTAAATGAAAGTAGATTATAGCTTAAATTGATATTAAATGCAATTAGTTGAACTTAAAAGTGCATTTTTACCCACTTAAGTAGAACTTAAGTACACATATATACATAATTTTATAATTAAAAATAGTTTAGGCTACTGTCCTGACAAGCATTTATGTAGAACTAAAATATAGGCTACTTTAATGTAATTTCTATGTAATTTGTAAGTCATGCGTTTGTAATGATAAAGTTGTAATTCAGTGCGTTTACCGACATTAAATATAATATTGAATAACACACTTCAGATGAAATGATAATTAAGTACTTTACATGTACTTTAGTAGCTATGCCTGTCAACATTATTAAACATAAAGATTTAAAAGTTTTAATTTGACGTTATTACAAAGTACAATTTTTTAAAGTATATTTAAGTGTGTTAAGGAACAGTCATGAAAGACTACTCTCTTTTATTTCATTAATATTATTTTATAAGCAAGTACACTGTAAAAAGACTTATAGACACAATTTTTATTCAGAAATTGCTAAGAAATAATTACATTAAATCAATTAATTAAATAAATAAACTTTATAAACAATTACAAAGAAAAAGCAAGTAACACATTGCATTAAATGTGCAATTTTAAAGTTTAAAAACGTAAATAGTATTTTCTTGCAAAGCGTACCGCAATAATTTTCGTTTTATTTATTTAATGATTTATTTACAGTGTACAGCTAAAAAACTATAATTGCAATACAATTTAATACAATTAAGTAAATGTTTTCATAAGGGAATTTCATGTGCTTTAATTTTAATTTTAATTTTATTTATTGATTGATTGATTGATTGATTGCATGTTTAGTGCACTGCATGCATATTTGCAAACGTCTCCAATTGGACATATTCACCTCACTTCTGTTTGCACAGATACAACATTCAACCTTTGCAGTACTTGTTTGTTTATAGCATTTTTCATGCATTGAATGCATATTTGCATAACATGCAAAAAAGCATTTGAAATGTTTGTTTTCTTAACAAGATGCAGGAGGCTAAGAGGTGACCAAGTACATCTGTGTCTCCTGCCAGCTGTTGCTCCGCAGCCAATGCATTTTATCCCTCTCCGATAGCCTCGTCGTTAAACAGCCTAAAAAAAAAGCCCAGAACTTAGAGAAGGGTTTCAGAATGAATATATTTGACTGCTTTTATTTAAAGATGCCTCTAAGTGCAGGCGTAATTTCCCCACTCATAAGTTTACACGATGTGGAATTGCATGCGTTCTCAAAACTGACTGGCTCTCAAGACACACAATTAAAGCGCGCCGCAGTGGGAGGCAGGGGCCCCTCGTTAAAAACAGAGCTAGCGCGCGCCTGTTAGCCATGCATGGAGATACAGTCAAACAGGTAACAGAATTGTACGTCACATGCCCCGAGCCATGCCTGAACTCCTGACCTCTGGGCCGTCCAGCCGTGTTTGGGTTTCTAAGCAACCGCCGCACATTTGTATTAAGTTACGAATAATCAGGTTTTCCTTTTCCCGAAGCCACTGTTTACAGAGTTTAGAGAGTTTGACTGCTCAGACATAAAAAAGATTCAGTTGCTTTGTGGAGAACGATGCTGTGTGTAACAGCTGGCATTATCTGAATTCAGTGAATAGAATGCAATATTTGAAAAAAAGTAAAATAGAAACCTGAGGAAAAAAAAGGAAACCTAAAAATGGTAACATCTAAAATAACTGGTTTTATTCAAGTCCAACATGATTATTTAACATTACTTGAACCAACCTATATATTGTACAGTACATCAATTTTACTAACGAAACAAATTTTGAATGGGTTAAATTGGGCAGACTAGCTCTTTAAAGGTAATAACTTCAGGTTATCACTTTTTACAGTGTAGAATAAACATATCATATATGTAAGAAATGAAAAATATAATTGGTTGAGCAGGAGATAACCTTAAAAAGAGAATCACTTAAAAAGGAAAATGCTGATCAGAAGACTTTTTCAACAGAGATAATAATTATGGTAACACTTTAGATTAGAGAACACCTTAGTAAATAAATGTCACAATACACTGGATGCACGGGCATGAGGAAACGTAGAGATTTCTCAGAACGAGAGTCTTTTAATGATTCAAATAGGAGACACAGAGCACAAGGATGACGTTCACAACAAGTAGATCCGACAAACTAAACTGAACAGACGTGGGCTTATAAACACAGGATAACGAGGGACAAAATAGACACAGCTGGAATCAAATTAACACAATTAACACGAGGAGAAACTGGGTCACGGGGAGCAAAACACACACAGACAGTCCAGAACCCTGACATATCGTCCCCCTCCCGGGAGGTGCGTCCTCGCACCGTAGAACAACAGAGGGGGGGGGCACTAAGGAGAAGGCTCAGGAGGAGGACGGACACCCAGGAGGAGTGAGGCGGAGACGGAGAGCCAACGAGCCAGGGGGATGCAGAGGATCCGGGGGGCCAGGGTGGAGCCAAGGGCTCTGGCGACCAAGGCGACGGCGGAGATCCGGAAATCCGCAGTGGAGCCGGAGCGACTGAGGACCAAGGTGGAGCTGGCAGGAGGAAGGAGTACAATGGAGCCGGTGGATGGAGCGACGAGGTGCAGCCGGAGGAGCGGAGTCCTGAGGCGATGGTGGGTCGACGCCCGACCAAGGCGGAGCCGGCGGGACAAGGGAGCCCGGTGGAGCTGGTGGATCGATGAGTGACAGTGGAGGTGAGGGAGCTAGGAGCCGAGGTGGAGCCGCTGGGTCTACAGGCCGAGGCAGAGTCCGGGCCTCGGAGGCTGGAGGCGGAGGTGAGGGATGCTCCAGCCACGGCGACTATGGAGGATGGCAGACCCGCGGAGCTCGCACCGTATTGATGGTGGGCTGAGGCCGAGCAAAGGGGCTGCCAGACGACTGCCGTGGAGGAGGCAGGAGCGGGCGGCTGGGTGGGTATTCGTGAGCCTCCGGGCTCTCAGGGATGCCCTCGGGGATCAGAGCCCACTCCTGGCTGGACTGGGAAACAGTCCCAGATGTATTATCAGCTCACCCTCAGCCGCGGTGCAGTGGGTGAAGCTCCACTCCGCGCTCTCACCATCCACGGCTTGCTCCCTCGCAGCGAGCACGATCGCCGGCTCTTGCACCTGGTCTGATGGGTTGAGCTCTGCTTCCGGGGCGATCTTTGGCTCTCCGTCATCGGTGGGCTCGGGCTTTAGCTCCGCACAGTGGGGAGATGGTGGGCTGGGCTCTGGGTCCGGAGTGGATCCACTCCACAAACGCGGCGAAATCCGCTCGAGGACCATCTTCGGACGACGGTGCTCTGCACGCGGTGTTTAAACTTGCGTCATAGAACGCACAGAGCGTGTCGTCCGGGTAGCTGGTGGTGTTAGCTAGCAGCTGGAACAGTCTAGTATGGTCCTCGAGTGATCGCTCCCCCTGCTCCAGCAGGAGGAGGAGGAATTCCGGGCGGACGAGGGGATCCATAGGGACAACGGGAAACAAAACACTGAGCGAAAACGGGAAACAAAAAACGGAGGGTAGACACAAGGAGGTTACTGTTTTGGGTCAGATCTTCTGTCACAATACACTGGATGCACAGGCACGAGGAAACGAGGAGACGTAGAGATTTCTCAGAACGAGAGTCTTTTAATGATTCAAATAGGAGACACAGAGCACAAGGATGATGTTCACAACAAGTAGATCCGACAAACTAAACTGAACAGATTGGGGCTTATAAACAAAATAGACACAGCTTGAATCAAATTAACACAATTAACATGAGGAGAAACTGGGTCACGGGGAGCAAAACACACACAGACAGTCCAGAAACCTGACAGTAAGGTAGTCGCTGTATATGTTTAAGTTTAGGTATGGGGTCAGGTTATGCCGAGTTCACAAACACTGCGTGATTGTCACTCGCGTGAACGAGCACCGATTTGCCTCCGATTTTGTCGGCGATTTTGCAAAACCTGTCGGCGAGTGAAATATCGGACTAAAATCGTGCAGTGTGAACTCGGCATTAAGGGATCTAAATTATGGTCATGCAGAATAAGGCATTAATATTTGCTTTATGAGTACTAATAAACAGCCAATATGCTAGTGATATGCATGCTAATAATCAACTAGTTAATAGTAAATAGTGTTCTTTAATTTAAAGTGTTACCAGAGTGATTAAGAGTTAGAAGTTCCAATAACAGTCATATTGGTCATGTAGGTCACCATACTTACTGTACAGAACATTTAAACACTTTTATAAATAATTTTCACAATGTTGGAGTTTCCTTACCTTTATCATCAATGATCCTGTGCATACTCATCCTGGAAGAGGATTCAGAGTTTTTCTTGGCTGTTTCATATTTGACAAATGAGGAAGTTCTGCTAATCTTGGAGGCTGTTAGCGATGTGTCATTAAGACAGTATTACATTTTTTTACTCATTCTGATGCTATTTTATGAAGCTGAAGTGAGGCAAGGAGTCAACTATAAACCATACAAATTAGAATTAATAGGGGACATTCCTGAAATCAGGGGTGATTTAATGTTTTGAACTGAATGTGTTTTTTAAAAAATTTTTTTTATAAATCTTGTCTCAAGATTATTCCAGCAGGATACATTCCTTCATTTCCTTTCCAAAGAATTTATTTCATTTAACAAACTATGGCTTGTTCAAGTCATACATTTGAGATCAAGTTGAGTCATGGTGAGTTAATTGGATAAGAGTCTATATTGAATCACAAGTCTGTTCCCAGATTTACAAAAAAAAAATAATAATAATGTTAACATCATGGGTTCTATATGTACATGTACTTATTGTAGTATTTACACTAAATGGGTAATAACCTAAACCTAAACCCATGTTGTTACCTTATATTACTCATTACTTTTTTGGGTAAGTAGACTGCAAGTACACATTTCTGTAAAATAAAGTGAAAACTTTCTTCATTGCCTTGATAATATCTTAAAGGTTCACTATGAAAGATTTTTGTTAGTTATAAATGATAAATATTAAGCACGTACATAAAAATGTGCTCGAAATGATGATAGAATCAAATGATAGAATTGGAACAGTCAAGTCAGATTTTGCAGGAAATGTGAGTTTTAGGTCAATTGTCTTTGCAATATATATATATATAAAATTGTAATAAAATAAACTGTATACTGTATATATGTAGATTAAAAAATATGTTGTCTTCTCATATCAAATCAAATGATTATAGACCAGACTAAGCCTTATGCGGCACTTTTGAATAGAGATTCTCTTCCTGCTAGGAAATTAAGATTAATTTATGAGATGACCTTTAAAAGATGACCTTTCAGTAAAAGCAGTTTTTCCTCAGAAAATGTATGTCACATTAAAAATCCAGATTACCTTTGATGCAATCATGAATCAAATGTGACAAAGAGTCGTTTATTGAACTGTAATTTATATAGTAGGATGCATTTAGCAATATTTTGTGCATATGGGCGTTTTATATATCATTTATAGGAACATGGATCACGGTAATTGTTATATGTTCACATTCAGAGGTCCCCAGGTACTTTTTCTTTTGTACAGTATAAACAATAAAATATTTTTTTCTTACTTTTGTGGGTTGATTAAGAGTATCAGATGTTTTGACATCACAAAACCTGTTCCAAAGCCTACTGAAATTCCTGATCTTCAATAACATTTTGGCCAAATACTAGGGCAGCACTGCATTTATGGTTTGAGGAGAAGTCAATCCCTGCACGCATTACGACAAGCTCAGTGCATATCAAAGCTCAGAATATCATATAAAATGATGGTCACAATAGTAATATGTAATTCAGTCACCTATTTAACCCAGTATTTAGGTATGCTATGAATTTGTCTGCTTGTAAAGTAGGCTATTATGTTGTTAGCTTAGCGATATGCTAACACAGTGGTTCTCAGTTGTGGTACTGCCCCACCACATTTTATATCACACCTGACTATTTAACACAACTGATTTGGCTCCGAGCTAAAATATTTGACTCGGATATTAAATATATTCAAAATATGCATTGCTGGGAAACTCCAAGACCACAATTAAGGACCACTGGATTACTGGAATCAATTAACTCTCTCCCCGTCAGTGTTTTTAAAAGTTGCCAGCCATCGCCAGCATTTTTGATCATTATGATGAAAACTTAATGCCCCACAGAATATGTTGTTGTATGGATATCTGAACATGCAATATGTCAAAAGAAAAACCATGCTTTTTTTCAGCACAATTTTTTTTTAGCAAGAAGCTAAGAAAATCGTATTTTTGTAAAAGACTACGTCTGGATCAGATTCAGAATGATGAATCGCTTCCATCAACACCCCCAAAGCTTGCACAGTCATATACCTCTTCCTGGGTCGACATTTTATTCAGTAACATTTTGATTTGATCTATTATTATATAGTTTTGATTTATATGCTGTTTAAAGTTTGATGATGGTGTTATTTTACATATGAATCTGCTTATATCCTGCATACATACTTTAACTTGTTTCTGCTTCTTCTTTGCCTGTGTTCTGAGCTGGAGATTCTGTACTATTTCAGAAGATGTGTAATAGCGCCCCCTACAGTATAACAGTGAAAAGCCGGAAAATTCTGTCAATGGTGAGGAAGTTGAGCATATCTAGAGTAAAATTCCAAATTGGTCACCTATGAGCTTCCAATAGGAACACATTTTTTTTGTGTGTTTAGGTTTTTTCAACTTGAAGATAAAAAGTCCCTACACAGAGTTATGTGATTATGGCCCATGAACTTCTATATTCCAAATTGGTCACCTATGAGCTTCCAATAGGAACACATTTTTTTTGTGTGTTTAGGTTTTTTCAACTTGAAGATAAAAAGTCCCTACACAGAGTTATGTGATTATGGCCCATGAACTTCTATCATTAAGCAGAAGTTCAATTAAAAAAAAAAAAAAAACACGTTACTGTCTCTCCTCCAGAAGTGGACTATTGGAATTTCTGTAAAAATAAGAACTCGTTTGTCTCGTCTTGACTGTTAGAAGAAACTCCAAGAGTCCCTTAAGCACTTCCCAGCTTCTTTTTTCCCCCCAATGATTACCTTATAGCTCGCCAGTGACATACCTCTAAATGTCGGTCTGTCCAAAACAAACACCAGTAGATCCTCTCGTCCTATTCTTTACGCTGAAGCCTGCCCCCCCGCCTTGTCTCCCCTTCCATATTCCAGAATTGCCAATCCCAATCTAATTTATGGAATATTTTCAAGGTAACCATATACGCAGAGCATCGGCGATAACATCTCCAGGCCCCCATGACAGGCAGGAACTGTGCAGTGCATAGTTAATAACATAAACTCCTGCACAGGCCAGTCGAAAAGAGAGGGCTAGTGAGGAGAAAGAGAGAGGCAGTCAGAGAAACCGGTATACGATGTAATTGGGACCATGTGAGCTTCCCCCAGCGGAGGATTAGCAAAGAAACGGAACTCCGCTAGGCCTCGAGATCGCTTTCAATTAGATGCGCCCAGGGCAAGTGAGACAGGCGCTTGGTGAAAGATTCTGCATGAGGAGAGCATGAAGCGTCCCTGGCTGGAGGAACCCTAGCTGGGGTGAGCGTGGGGTCACGTCCAAGTGTTGCTAATAGAAGATAATGTGCTACGTTTGTGCATCAGGCAAGGCTGGGTGTATTTTTGGCTACCCAGACTCATTGGAAATGCGTGCCTGTACCTACATCTCTGCAAAAAAACCAACAAAAAAGTACCTATAAGTATGAATCGCTGCAGTTTGCAGTTGAAACACTAGAGGCAGTAAAACATTTATATCTTTTTGCATAAAGTATGATTTACAGGGCCAGAGTTTTGATTAAGAAAGCCTAAATTCCTGGCACAATATTATGTATGTTATGACTTGATGCTGCAAGATTTGAAAAATGATACCTGCACTTCTGAACGTTAGTGTCACATATACTGCTTCATATGTATGGGTTTTCGAGCGTGGTAAGTTTGCTCTGTAGCTCACCCGATGTGGAGTTGCACTAGAGAGGTAAAGTGCTCCAGGATGAATCCTGTGAAACTACAGTTTGACAAAACAGCTAGTTAACATAGCACGGTTGCATCAGCAAATATATTTTTATATCACTTTTGCCTTCATTAACACTATCGGATTGGTTTAGATTTAGGTTTGGTGTAGTGGGTTTGTTATTTTCCAACATGACAGAGCATTAACCTTTTAGCGACACTCAGCAGACATTTGAATTCTGAATAAAATTCGTTATAAAAACGGCACAATACGTGCCAGTACCAATGTAATAAAAACGTAGCCATGCATGGTCACATATTGAACGTGCACACTGGACATTTCACTTTGAAACTGCTGCGAAAGTTCGTAATATCGGTGTTGCAGAAACGTTGCCACAAGCATGTATTTCCAATGAGCCTGGGTTGATTTTTGGGGATTTTACTTGCAACTGATGAGCATGCAGCATATATAGGCTGGATGAGGGATGATGTCGGCCGGAATTGGGCTCTTACTGGTAGAGGTAACTTCAAATGTTAGGGCTTAGCTGTAATCGAAGATGGCACTAGCATGATTTCAAACTTTCCATGCCAATCTTATCAGTCAAAGCTGGCTTTCAAAAACTAAAATGGATTCAACATGTGTTGGACTTTCAGAACCAATCATCCAATGTCTGAAGCAATACTCCTGCCAAGATGCCTCGAGTCATTACTTGAAACCCAATGAAAAGAAATGTGGCTTACATGTTTATGTAACATTTGCGAGTAGTCTGTAAGAAATGCATTTCATCACACGTGATGAATAAAGGGGCTTGTCAGAGACTACATGATAATGTTATTGCTTTGACTTAATCAGAGCTGTGTCATTGACGTTGAGTAGATATGCTTTCAGTCAATCGGTATTGAATGGATGTACAGGAGGTTTCTGCTTATATCTGGCTCTGCTTGGGCACAGATGGCTGAAAGTAGCTCTGTTCTGCTAATGGCTCAATTATTACATGCACAGCCTGGCATTGGCCCAACAGGTGGGCTTAGCGAGTCCCCATTGGCGAGCCAGTTATGACTTCTGCAAATGGAAAAACTAAGAACCCATTATGATGTTTCGTTGGTAATTAAAAAAGTTAGGAGGCGCATTAAAAAGTTCCATTGTATGAACACTCCACTTTAATGGTCTTACTTTTTAAAGACCCTTTGAAGGACCAAAGAATATGAAAAAAGATTTCTCTTCACAAAAGGATGCATTACATGGCAGTTTACAAACACAACAATATCAATACAGACACACTTTTACGGCAAGAAACATACTCTATGCAAGTAGGCAAACACAGACAGGAATGATCGGTAACACACTGCAAATGCTTTCTCCAATTTTACACTCTTAAAGGAAAAGTTTGCTGATTTTCAACCAGCTTTGTATTGTTACAACGTAGAGTATATTTAGTATAGTATATATACTGTAGTATCTTTCTGTATTATTCATGTGTGATTTATGAATACAGCCCAGATATTCTACATTCACCATGCTATTATGAGATTTACTATATTACTTAACCTTAAAAATAAACTGAATCTAAATTTGAATGTAATCGATTCAGACACTTAATTGCATTTTATTTTCAATTTATTGACAATGTATTATAGCTTAAATTGATATTTATTGCAATTAGTTGAATTTTAGAGTGATTTTTGGTACACTTAAGTAGGAATTACGTACATCTTTATATGTAATTTTATAATTAATGTAAACATAATTATATGTAATTTTATAATTGCTGCTTAAATATGGTAAAGTGCACTTCTGAATGTACTGGCAAACAGCTATGGTAACTAAGATATGCTTTCATGTATTTTCCAATTAAACATGTCGTTTGTGCGTTCGACTCTCTCGTAAACACTACATCTGCAAATCGGTGGGCGGGGCTAAACAGTCAGGCAGTGATGTAGAAGCAGGCGTTGATCTTCCTCCGTGGAGGCGGTGCTTATCCACACTATTACATCATAGAGTGGTACATTCCACAAGCTGTCGTTTTGGCAGACTGGCTTCAGTATAAGCTGTTTTTAGACTAACGAGTAAGTTTTGAGTTCTGAAACTTACAGGATGTTTTAATAGTACAGTGACCACTTATATGTCGAAAGATCAAGGGAATTTTGGTTTCTCAGTTCATGACCCCTTTAAAGCATAATGTACAAATACTTTAAGGTAAAACTTTTGATTTAAGAGTGCACTTTTTAAAAGTGTACCTAATATATTCTCTTATGTATATTTAAGTAATATTATCCGAAAGTGCAGATTAAAAAAAAAAACCAACACTTTTACAATTTAAAGTACACTACAAGTGTATATTCAATACAATTAAGCACACTTCTTTTTCACATGGTGTCAGTTGTGTCATTTCTCACCGTTCATAGTGTTCATAGGATGTGCACTTTAAAGTTTTGAAAGTAGTAGGTCAACTAGGTATTTCTTCACCCGAATTTCATGAATACTGCCAATTTGGACATACTACCCATTTCACATAATGCTTTTCGTGTACTATATAGAGAAGTATGCATATTCAGATTCTGGGCTTAAACTGCCTACATGTTTATACACTCTAAAAAATGCTGGGTTGTTTCAACCCAACTTTGGGTCAAATATGGACTAACCCAACTTCTGGGTTAAAAATTTAATGTAAAAATTTAACCCAACGGTTGGGTTAGTCCATATTTGACCCAAAGTTGGGTTGAAACAACCCAGCATTTTTTAGAGTGTAGCAAGCTGACTTTTGATAAATTCCAAGGTAACTATTACCCTTGAAGTTAGTGACAGAAAATAAAGAGTGTGTAGTGTGTTCAATGGGACAGTTAATTTGCAACATGTTGGTCAAGCACTTGTGAATGCATACTTGCATCATGCTACACATAAGATATGTGGAACCCTGCTGTGACAGTTGTATACGAAGTGCCACAAAAGTTTATTTCATGCAACCTCCATCATCTCTCAAGCAGCTTTATGCACACTGTTACCAGAGTTTTATTTTCTCCTTCTTTTTTTTTTTTAACTTGGACCAGCAATGCTTTGTTTATTTTCAGAAAATCATTTAAAAAAAATCTATAAAAAATCTAGGGACCTCCTGTACGCTATATCCTTTCTGCATCATTTAGTTTAAACTGAGTGTTTTATATGGAGATATGCACGCCATAACCCGCTCTGTGTGTTTAGCGTATTGAAATCTGAGTCGAGACGTGACATGCAGCATATTTTTTTCATAACCCTTAAATCAACGCATGTACTTGGATGAAATCTAAATACCGCTGAGATTTATTTAAGATAAATTTGTCAGGAAACAGCTTTTGCTCGGGATAAATATGCTCAGACTGAACTTACTGTAAATGCACACTGTATTTTTTTACGATGAAATGGGAGAAATGGAAGCTTTACGTTTGTGAGGTTAAAAGTCATTGCCTTCACCGATGAGGTAATTATGTCTGTGTGTTTAGAGTATGTCGACTGCCCACTTTCCCTTTGCCTCTCTCTTTCTACATCCATCTCTCTCTCTCGTTCTCTCTCTCCCTCCCCCAGTCCTCATGTTAGACGTCTCCCTGTGGGAAGAGGTGCCTGAGATGTTGGCTGGCCCATACATCTCTGTCAAAATCTCTATGAATAAATTAACCTTTTAAAGATTAGTGCACCCTAATACCGCAGGGTTTTTGAACAGAACAAACACTGAAAAATGTTTTGGGTCCCCCCTCACCAAGTTGGCGTTAGCGACGCTTTTAAAACTTTAAAGGCACAGACATCGTATTTTCATTCTCTTCTGTGCGTATGTTATTGTTATTATAACGTAGGACTCTTTAAGCACAGTTTACCGACTAATGAATTTGTAATTCAGTCATTCATTTGCAAGTGTCGCTATTGTTGGCTTAGACTCGAGCGATAGATTTGAATCCAGTGCGTCTGATATGTTTATATACAGCACGTGATTCCTCAAATCTGATGAAAACTGACGCTGTGCAACTGTTGGAAATTACCTATTAAGTAAGTATCGCATCGCTGTGTTTTTCTAGATTACACTTTAGCAGATAACAGAATTTTGGTTTGTTTCAAATAGAGAGGGAGACAAAAAAAAAAAGGGAATGAGATTTTATAGCCAATTTAAACCTTTCAATTGTACCAGTTTAAAAATGTTTCCTACAATACGGTTCACCACAGCGCTGGGACATTACCCAGATTTAAGAATGGAAGTAATATTTGCGGTTCCTTCGCTGAACTGCTCAGAGACGGCTGAGATATTTACCCAGAGCTGGCAGTATTTGGGATTTAACAGCGCTCATCCACTGACTAGGGTTATTTAGGCCAGGAACCACACCTGGAAGAGCTCCAAACAGCCTCCGGCTCCGAGACGGAATCTCGCTCTCGCTGTGGTCGGGATTATGGGGCTTGCTGCTTTACGGGAATTCTTCATCCACCATCTTGAACGCATTTATACCTACTTGTATTGGCTGTAGTTAGCATATTAGCGCCGTCAGAAACATTAATAGTCTGAGACATTGTTTTTATCAATTAAGGAAAATTTCTGTAATTTGGTGTGGGATGTATCTGTTTTTCCCTGTGGCTACAACAGCGGTCTGTTGTCGAGGACCGCTCAGCTGGGTTTTAAACAAATCAGTGTAATCATGAGAGACAGGTTTTAGGTTGAAAAATAAACTCTTCATGTGTACTGAGGGAATATGACATGTATTGGCTGTGTCACTGGTTTTGGGTTACACTCTCAGGACAGGCAGGAGGCGTCTCCTATACTTCCTGACTTCTCGCTTGTGCCAGCTAATGTACTGGAGCTTTCTGGACCCCCTCCTTCGAGAACTTGGGGTTTGGGACCAGGCCGGAGTGGCGAGGGGGGTGCGGGCCGGTTCGCGTCTCCGTCGGTCCCCAAACTCCTGAATCTCCCCTGCTCGACCTCATCGCTCAATCTTCGTTTAACCCTGACAGTTTAGGTAAGCACACTCAGGTTAATTTATGTTTGCCGAGACAAGCTTGGCAACAGAAGTCCCTAAAAAAGACCACTGCCTTGTGCCATGCTGGAGTGGTTAATTTCATTCCTAGAAGTTTTTTTTTTTTTTTAATGTACATTGCAACCCTCCATATTTAGGGAAAATACTTAAAGAAGATATTTAAAGTTGTTTACATTTTTCTTTTTAAAAAATCTGGTCACCCTTTATTTTAAGGTCCGATTCTCACTATTAACTAACTTTTAGCTATGACTTTCCCCTCAATAAACTCCTAATTTGCTGCTTATTAAGAGTTAGTAAGGTAGGTGTTAAGTTTAGGTATTGGGCAGGATTAAGGATGTAGAATATGGTCATGCAGAATAAGAGATTAATATGTGCTTAATAAGTACTAATAAACAGCCAATATGCTAGTAACATTCATGTTATTAAACAACTAGTTAATAGTGACAATTGGTTCCTAAACCAAAGTGTTACCAAAAATTATAGTGGACCAGAATAGAAAATATGAATTTTAAAAATTAAAACGTTATGTGTATTTATTTGACTTTCAAATAATAGTCACATAAAGTAATTATTTTATTTAAATATTAAAATAATTATTACATTTATATTTAGTATAACATATCTATAATAGTGAATAAAAGTATTGCTTTCCAGTTTATTTCTAATGACACCACAGTTATATTATGACATAAGTTATATAAGATCATATAAAATGTATTATACATAATATAAAGTGCAGGCTAGAGTCAGGATGTGTGTGTCTCACACTGCGGTACTGAAGTCAGTCTGCTGTATAAAGGTTTCTCTTCACTCCTCACAGTAGGTGGCTCCATAAGCCGTCATATGGGCTATCTGAGCCTCTCTCTCTCACACACACACACACACACACACACACACACACACACACACACACACTACCGTGGCTACAACCAACATATGGAATATGCTTGATTTGATGTAGTGTCACTTTACATTGCAGAAATGAGTATACTATATGTCTTTTTTAGCCCTCTAACCGATGAAGTGAGAAATGTGATCCAGCCTAACTACAAGTGTTAAAAAACAGACATATTATTAAACCATTAACAGTCTAACGGAGAAGCGTCACATCTATCTATCTATCTATCTATCTATCTATCTTTTATTCTTCATCTCCAAGCCATATTTCAGCTCTGTGCTCCAATGTTCTCTCTCTCATTGTAATGCAGTCTTGTTTTATTAGGGTTTTTCTTCACCACCCGCGTCTAATAGAGCTGTTTCTTTCCTCACAGTGAGGGATCAGGGATAGAGAGCAGGCGGATTATGAGTCTTTGACAGACGGTGAAAAAGCCAATGTGTGTTACAGCGCTGAGCCGTAAAGAGCTCGTGAGGGCTGCTGGGAGTCTGTTTGGTCTGTTTCCAGGGTCAGGACCAGACCGCGACTCAGACCAAAGAAGAAGCGGAGTAACTCTACTGTTATGATGTTGTCATGAATTTTACGTGTTACTTGTCAGGATGTTTTGTTCCTTATTATACATGATGGTGTTTGCTGATGTCTGTTGTTTAACACAGCTGTGTAAAGTGTGTGTGTGTGTGTGTGTGTGTGTGTGTATGTATATATGAATGAAGTCCAGTTAAACCCTGATTGTCCTCATAATCCAGGGTTAGTAACGTGTG
>NW_015546036.1:66911-77712 GCF_001515605.1 Sinocyclocheilus anshuiensis | reverse complement strand
TGTGTGAGAGTGTGTGTGTGTGTGTGAGTGTGAGTGTGTGTTTGAGTGTGTGAGTGTGCGTGTGTGTGTGTGTGTGTGTGTGTGAAGAGAGTGGTCATCGACACCAGAGCTTCTGTGTGGTGTTTGTGGGAAGAGAAGTAAACACAATAATCTAACTGCAACTCAAAAACCAGACCAACAAACCACAAACTGAACTTCAGACATAAGTGTTTATAAACCACAATTTAAAAAAGTATTCTTTTGGGCATGTTTGTGTATTTCTTTTCTTTTTTTTCTTGTAGTGTTTTTCCTTTCTAAAAATATGGATACATTTTATTTTACAGTACGTGTACATACTGTGTACTTACCAAAGAAAGTACTGGGTGGTACAAAGCAGCTACATGGGCTAAGTTAGGTTTAGGGGTAGGTTCAGAGTTAGTAACTAGTTATTACCCAATTATCGCAATTACTATAATAAGTACATAGTATGTACACATGAAACAGGATTGTAAAATAAATTGCTACCAAAAAAATATGCAGTACTTTTTGGTCAATTTCATAGTCCATACATAACAATTGTATTATCAGCAATATAGTAAAAATCATGTTACATTTATCAGACATGACAATCAGAATAAACAAGTATTCTACCAAGTAATAAAGTTCATCATCTGCGTAACTGTAGGCTGTGTACGGTTGCCAAAAATGAACAAATTTATCACAACCTTATATTTTTAAATAGTAAAAAATATTATTTAAAATGTATCTATTTTAAGATACATTTTAAATAGTATTTTTTTTATAATTTCATCAAATTTCAATAGATGGCAATGAAAATATATTCAGAATCAGTATTAACACAGTGCTAATGGCTGAAATTAAAGGACTAATTCACCCCAAAATGAAACTCAGCTTGAATGCTTTAGAACACAAAAGGAGATATTTTGTAGAATGTTCAAGTCGCTCTTTTCAGTACAATGAAAGCAAATAATGTAGATGCCAAACTCCCAAAAGAGACATTTTTAATCTAATACACAATACTCCAAAGTTGTTTTAGCCATATCATAGCATTGTGTGATAAAGAGACCATAATTCAAACCATTATTCCAACACCCTTTCATGGCAATTTGTACCTATTTTACATTTTGCAGAATTGGTGTCTAATTTTGCAAACTTCACTTACAACTTCAGCAATGTACGAATTCATTCAAAATCAGCACCTTGTAAAACATTTTTACATTTTCTCATGAGATTGAGTTGCATTATTCACTGAAAATATTGCCTTGCACATTTTTATTGACAGCTGTGTTCACCATTCCACTGAAATAAGCAGAGCATCAATTCATATATACATCTGTTAATATTCTTTGTATTTTTAAAAAATATATATTTTTTTAAATTGTGGTTTGACAACAGTAATATCGAAGTAGGGAAAAGAAAATACCTTTTTTAATTCACACGCTTGTTAGGACGCTAAGAAGTCCCAAACCCAGAGATTTAGAGAGACATCCACAGTCACACTATAGATCTGTGTGTGTCCAGTGTGTACATTACATTGTAACTGCAACCATGAAAGTGAACACAACACAAATGTGTGCTTCTACAGCGAGAGACCAAATGGAACTGTCTGTAGCCTAACTATAAAACGCAGCGCAAACCTTCTCCGTCTCTGAAGCAAGTGCTAGAGCTGTTCCAACACGGTTGCCATTTTGCTGGCTGTTTTGCCATTTCCTCCGGGGCTAAGGTTGGCCCTGGCTCTCCTAAACTCGCACCGGTTGAGAATTCAAGCGCCTGTCACCTCGCTCGTAATGCTCGACTGCCTGCCGCTGATTGGCTGGAGGCAGATTTATTTCGGCCTGTCACAGCCAATCGCGTGACGGCGCGGCTCAGGGTTCTGTTTAGTTACAGTGACAAACGTGCTGATTAGAGGCGGGACATGATGGATGGATGCTGGCCGAGGAGCTTTTATCAGCTCATAATGGGCCTGATGTTGCACAGACACACACTCACATAAAGACTGGCCTCAGGGGTCACACACACGCACACACACACACACACACACACACACACACACACACACACACAGACACACACACACACACACACACAGGGGGTCAGGAGCTAACAAAGCATCTCCTGCCAGACCACACTCCCTAATGAAACGGCCCTGCTTTAAGTCTCATACAGATACTTCATCATCATCATCATCATCGTCATCTTTGTCATTACACGTTTCCAGGCTTCGCCGTGCCTCCCTTTTGACACACAGAGTGATTGAGACCCATTTTAGGGCTGAAGAAAACAAAGCAAACCGTAATGATGGGAACTCGCAGAACCCCTTGATTATGTCAAAGCGTAAGCAATATGCATTGGCTCTGAAGCACGGCATTGATGGTGGTTTCCATCTGCATTGTATCCAGTGTGTTTGTGCCAATTTAAAGAGAATGCGGCCTGCAAAGTGTGACAAGTTGGCATGAAGTCATGCCTGAGATTGCAGTCACTCCTGCTTCAATCTGCCAGGACTCCTGTGCTGAACTATCCAGAACGCCGGAGCAGTCAAGGTTGCCCGAGCGTCTGATAAAGTGCTTTCTCATTGTGATGACCTTGTTCTGAGGTACTGAACCTCAACTACATGCCTACTGTGAATGGATTCTGAAAATGAACATTTTCAGTCTTATTAGCCAATTTACAAATGAGCAACCATAAACAAGTTTTGTTTGTCAGTTTAGTTAAGTTAGGTCAGTTATCAAACTTTAGCATAATTAGTCCCATGAATTATATTTCAGAGAGAGAAGCTCTATTATTTTTTTTTTAAAGCGACCAGAGCAAGTAATTCTATAAAACTTGGAGACAGTTATATGTTAGCATTTCCATTCATCTCATTGGCACTTGCTTCAGTTTCAGTTATGTCCTAGATTAGATGAAAAAATAAGCTAAAATTAGAATTTTATCTTTTTGTTGTAAGAACGTCACATTTATTTTTTTACCATGGCTTTTTCTACTTTGCAATGGCATTATGCATAGATTTTACTACTTAAATTTTTTTTAACTATATAAAAATTCTTGGTTACACTTTATTTTAATCCTTGTTACAGTGTAATTATACATTTAAGTACTCAGTAATATTAAATAACTACATGTACTTACTATATAGTTAGGTTTAGAATTAGAGTTTGTATTAGGATTACTTGAGTGGAATCATGCATAATTAATTGTTATTATAATAATAAGTACATGTAAGGACACCTTAAAATAAAGTGTTACCAAATTCTTCATTCAAATTGTTATGCTGATATTAAATAAAAATGAATATTCTCGACAAAGAGTGAAAAAAAGTATTATTTTCTGAAAAAGATTTTGGGTCTTATGAGTTACATTGGTTAATGCATTAACTAAGAATGAGTAATACATGTGACACAGCATTTATTAATCGTTGTAAATATTAGTTAAAACAAATACATTCTTAGTTCATGTTGGCTCAGGTCAATGAAATAATATTAACAGATACAATAATTTTAACCATGTATGTGTAAATGTTCAAATTAACAATCCATTTGGTAACACTTTAGATTAGGGAGCACATGTTCACCATTAACTAAGAGTTTTCCCTCAGTAAACTCCTAATTTGCTCCTTATTAATAGTAAGTAAGTTGTAGCAGTTAAGTTTAAGTATTGGCTAGGTTCAAGATATCTAGAATATGGCCATGCAGAATAATGCATTAATACATGCTTTATAAGTACTAATAAACAGCAAATATGCTTGCAATATGCATGCTAATCGTGAACAGTGTTCCCCAAACTAAAGTATTTTTCAGTGTTAGTTTAACTAGTATTAACAAAGCAAACCTTATTGTAAGTATTTTTTCCCCATATTTCTCAAAGTATGTACAAAATGTCCACAAGTTGTAATTGCAATTTTCACCATACTGAACTATTTTGCCCCTAGTAAAACTTGAATGCAAAAACTAGTGTATGTTTATACACTATTGCACATTGTTAGTAGACAAATATAATATACTGGTGAGGGTGTGCAAAATTCAAAGTGCTCATCTACCAATATATCTATCTACTTATGAATGGTCATTAATGGATAAACATTCTCTTTGCTACCAGATGGTGTAATTACAGCATCTACCAGCAGGGGCTAATTAGCCCATGCAAACCTTGGATCAGACTTACGATTTTCACTGTGTTGGAAATGAAACCCTGCAGACTTACACTGAAGGAGGGACCAGAGCATTACAGTGTCTAGCACTTAGGATTGGACTCTTTTGACCTGAAAACCTTTGCAAATGCATAGCAACATGCTAAAAACAATTCAGAACACGTTAATAGCATGAGCACACAGCAACATGCTGGCAGCAACCCACAACATCACGGTGTCACATTTGCATGGGAAAAAAGCCTGGAGAAAATTTCCCAGAGGTTTACATTCTTCAGAAGGCAAAACGTGTGACCATATGAAATACATTTTTCCCTCTTCATTCATTCAATACGGCATTTATGAGATAACATCAATCATTATGCGATAACATCGGACGTCAAATCAAAGAAGCAGATGTAAAAGAGAAACCGCAAGTTTAAAGTATTCCAGGAGCCAATCAGCTGAAGCGGGCGCTGATTGAGTTGAAAGCTCGAGGCGGCCTCTCATTTGCATTCTCTGGGAAACAGATTCTAACCAGCATTAATTGCTCCAAACGGCAATGTTCGTAAAGAGTTACTGGACTTTAAATAGCAGGGTTAAGAAGTGTCTGGGATGCATTCTCTCCCTCTGCGGCCTCTCCTCTGAGGTGGGACTGTTGGGTTACATCACAGGGAGTAGTGGCTCTAAATTGGATGCAGAGAGTGAGAAGTTCAGCGCTATCCTGGGGCAAGGAATATTTTTCCATTTATTTGGGAGAAGAATGAAAGAGTGGAGGGAGGGAAGAGAGGAGCGACGTGCAGACAAAGGGGGTAGAACGCATTACAGGTTAAGTAATGAGTAATCAACAACAGCTCCCTTTTTGTACACCTACACTCAATCTTGCATGCGACTGAAGCATGGCAGAGCGCAAAACAGGGCCCTCTCCACCCCGTCCTCACTGAGAGTGAGCAACAAATTATAATTAACATTGTTATAAGAATGTTACAACACAGTGACTAATCATCATAGGATGATAATAAATTATTATATAAATTATAAATTATATAATATGTAAATTATTATAGTTGCAATGTCACAATGTTTGTTTGCAATAAAGGATCTTTTAGATGATGTTTTTTTTAAATGTAAAATCTTGCAGAGTAAACTCAGAAAAAAGTGCAACAATTGTACCTTAGAGGGATTCTCCACTCGAAAATGAAAATTCTCATCACTTACATCTAATGCCGTCCCAGATGTTTATGACTTTCTTTCTTGTAATCTGGATTACGTGATCTAGATTCCAAAAATGAACGACCTGCAGTTAGATGACATTTCATTTTTAAATGCTGAATTTTATGGATTGCATGATTACATATTATTCAAGCAATGACAGCAAATTATATATCATGAATTATTATATCATAATTTAATAATTCTCCCTAATTCTTCTTTTTGCAGGTAAATAAATGTCTATATATCGTGTTTAATAATTTTATTTTGATTTATATATATATATATATATATATATACGGAATTTTACCGTAAAAGCTACGGTAGCAGCGTTTTAGGTTTGGTGATAAAAGAGTTTGGTCAAAAGTAATTAAAATAATAATCAAAAGTGAAAGTAAAAAGTAATCAAAAAGTAGTCAGAATGCATTCCCTAAAATGAGTAGTCTAATAGACGTTAATATACGTTACTAACTACAATTTTCATCATGCAATTTGTAATCGGCAAGCACAAACTCATAAACCTGCATTGGACAATTAGCTTTAAGCAATGGCTTGTGGTTTAAAAAATTCCAAATATTAGATTTTTTTTCTCACATGTATTGTTTCTCTTCAGAAGACACTGATTCATCAACTGGAGTTGTATAGATTACCGCTTTTTTCCCCTCCGGTCACTCTCACTATTAACTAGTAACACTGACTTTGCCATCAATAAACTCCTAATTACTGCTTATTAATAGTTAGTAAGGTAGCTGTTAAGTTTATGTATGGGGTGATGAATATGGTCATGCAGAATTTGTGCTTTATAAGCTTTATACACATTGTGAGCTGAAGCCAAACTCGCGTTACCCCCCGAACAGCATGGCACAGTGTGCACAAACCACACATACACACATTTGAAAAGCTCTCTCATATCCGTTCTCATTTAATTATCCAAACATTCCAAGCAGAAAATTGACATTGGCTCTTCGGTCCTTCAGTTTTGTAAGAGTACAATACAGTAAATGTACTGAAATGTGGAAATTTGGCAAAAATTCCTTTGCTGGTGTCTTCTATCATGACGTTATATATACTGTAGCAGAACCTCACTGTATACTGGTCAGACAGCGGGTGAACTGCTTGGATCCTTTTTTTATATGAAGTGTCATTAACTACTATGTTTACTAACATACAAATTCATAATTGATACAATGCACTTATTGTGTACATACAGTACATATTTTACATTGCACTTACATGTTTCACATTGCACAAAAAAAAAAAAACCTATAATTACACATGTAATTAATTTCTGTGGTTACATCTAATTGCAGTATTGACCTTATTCCTATTCTTAGCACTAAACCTGTCCCTAACTTTACCTGTATCTTACCGCAATAGCAGCAGGTGTTGTGCAATACAACAGGAACACAGTAAACGGCAGTAATATACATGCTAGTTCCTAGTCAGAATTGGTTTGAGAATTTATTTTATTGTATTTTATTTCAGTTTACATAATTTAGTTAAATATTATAATCCTGATAATGAACATTATCTGAAATGCATCCTTTCAACAAATATTTGTTGAAAAAGAAACAAAATGAATGCTACTTCTGTACCCTATTCATGCCTCAGGTAGTACAGTTTAAATTAACCGCTTCAAATTAAAAATATTATTTAATATGACCAACCTATAGGTTAACACCACCGACAATAATTCTTAAGTGTCAGATCAGGTAGAAATAGCTCCTTAAAGGGTTAGTTCACCCAAAAATTCTGTCATTAATTACTCACCATCATGTTGTGGGTGAAAACGAAGAAAATGAAAATAACGGCTTTATTCCAAATTTTCGTCTCTACTGCGTCACTTTGGACGCGCGTTCACGACAGTATCATGACGCGAGCGTGTGGCGGCGCTGACCCAGATCCGGCGTGATGACGTCACATGCTCGCGTCATGATACTGTCGTGAAAACGAAGTGTCGTGAGATGAAAATTTGGAATAAAGCCGTTATTTTCATTTTCTTTGCGCAAAAAAAGTATTCTCGTAGCTTCGTAACTTTACAGTTGAACCACTGATATCACACGGACTACTTTGTCGATCATCTTGGTACTTTTCTGGACCTTGAACGTGGTAGTTACCTTGCTGTCTATGGGAGGGTCAGAGAGCCCTCAGATTTCATCAAACATATCTTAATTTGTGTTCCGAAGACGAACGAAGGTCTTATGGATTTCGAGCAACATGAGGGTGAGTAATTAATGACAGAATTTTTGGGTGAACTAACCCTTTAAAATAATTACTGTATTGTATAATGTATTTTCATGACATTTAAACACATCCCCTAAAATGTGATTCGTGTAATGCAAAAAATCTCATTCTCATTACCATCCTGCATAATACTGCTATACGTTTTTAATGCACAGGCCACAACAGTGGCAGAAACAAGTCATGTAAGATTACATCCATAAAGTGTGGGCTATGATTTGCAAGTTGTGTGTTTGCATTTGTGGTTGTATTTTTTGAATATATTTGTATTCAGACTGATCTGACTCCATAATGATGCCTGGACTGAGACTGAGCATTACAGTTTCCTATAGCCTCTACAGTGTTTGAGTGTGAAATCACTGTACTTGGACGCACATTTTTCCCATATCACACTTCTCACTCCAGACTTTCCCAATACACACACTAAAATCACGTTTGCTACTAATCACCTGATCATTGGCTATATTAACACCTCCTGTCACCATCAGTCGTAGTGTTATGACCAGCCATACGCAACCACAACCACGATTTTCACAGCTGATCATTACTCACCAGCTCCGACTGCTGTCATTCTAGCAGATGGGCCCTATGTAAATGATTTGATTTTGGCCTCGTGCTCTTGAAGCGCTGTGACTGTAATCTAGTGAAGGCGAGAGTGCTAAGCCACCATGAAATAGAGGTTGGAGTCTGGGCCCAGGTCCAGTTTGCTTTGTCACTCTGCCAAACCATCTGTATGGACCAGAGGGAAGCCCAGACATTTACAGAGCGGCCCATACTACTTGAATGTATTTTCAACTAATGTTGTGAATGTGAAAGTCAAGCGCTTTTGATTGTGGGTTCAAGACCTCCTAGAATCTACAGATTTAGGGCAGTATTTTGCCTGAGTGCTTGGACACATTCCAAGTCGACAACTGAGTTTATACAATTTCTAGAACCATAAAATGTATTTGCTTAAACTGACATTTCATGCATCTGATTGTTGAGGCATTGGCATTTTATCATTGGCTACTGACTCTTATATTGTATCTACAGTATACACTGCCATTCAAAAGTTTGTAAAATTTTTAATGTTTTTAAAGAAGTTTCTTATGCTCATCAAGGCTGCATCTATTTGATAAAAAACAAACAAAAAAAAACAGTAGTATTGTAAAATATTATTGCGATTTTAAATAATGTTTTTTTATTTAAATATGCTCCTTTCTGTTATTTATTCCTGTGATGTAAAACTAAAAAATTTTCAGCATCATTACTCCAGTCTTCAGTGTCACATGATCCTTCAGAAATCATTTTAATATGCTGATTTATTACCAATGTTGTTTTTGCAGCTTATTTATTTATTTATTAATTTTTTGGTACTTGTAATACTTTTTTCAGAATTCTTTGATGAATAAAAAGTTAAGAAATAGCATTTATTTAAAATAGAAATATTTTGTAACAATGTAACTATGGTTTAAAAGTTTGGAGTCTTTTTTCTTATTTTTTTTTAAGAAATTGATACTTCTTTCAGTGTTAAATTGATAAAAAGCGATAGTAAGGACTGAAGACTAGAGTCACGGGTGGTGAAAATTCAGCTAATAACATAAATCATATTTTACAGTGTACTAAAATAGAAAACCATTATTTTAAATTGTAATAATATTTCACGATATTTGTGTTTTTTTTTCTCTGTATTTTTGATCAAATAAATGCAGCCTTGATGAGCATAAGAGATGTCTTTAAACAAAACAAAAAACAAAAACCTTTTAAAAGGCAGTGAACAGAATAATTATATATAGATTATATTAATAAAGACTAGCAAAGGATATATCGGAATTTAACATTAAATAGAGACAATCTCACATGAAATCTGTGCTAATAGAAATCTTAGTTGTTGTTGCAATAAGCTTGTTATGAAAAGCTGAATATTTTGTAAGTATGAATTAAAGGTTAAACTACATTTAACAGTTCAAACCTTGGGATTCAGAATTGTTAGTTGCCTATATGGATAGTTGCATATACTTATTTTTTTTCTTCTGGTGATCAGAGAGATCTATTTCACAATATTTCTACAACGTGACTAAATTACTCCATCTTTAGTCTTATGCTGTACTTTTGTGAAAAAACATCGCTTTCTCCTGTTCACTGTTTTTAGTTCTATTGGCTGTTGGTTATTTATCAGATTGGGGTACTGAGGTTCAAAGAGAATGCATTGTGTTTATTCGCCAGTAAATCTGGGGTGACAGCCAAAATATTTGAGTACATTTACTGGACTGAAGATCAGATATACAAATCTGCGTAGACAAGCCCTCTGGACAATTCAGCTGTGAGTTTCATGTCGCCAAAAATCTGTTAAAAAATGCTTCTTGACACGCAAAGTACTGGACACTAAAAACACATTCAGGTTCCTGTTGCATTTTATGTATATATATATATATATACTGTATATATATATATATTAGTGCTGTCAATCAATTAATCGCGATTGCTTGTTATGAAAAGCTGAATATTTTGTAAGTATGAATTAAAGGTTAAACTACATTTAACAGTTCAAACCTTGGGATTCAGAATTGTTAGTTGCCTATATGGATAGTTGCATATACTTATTTTTTTTCTTCTGGTGATCAGAGAGATCTATTTCACAATATTTCTACAACGTGACTAAATTACTCCATCTTTAGTCTTATGCTGTACTTTTGTGAAAAAACATCGCTTTCTCCTGTTCACTGTTTTTAGTTCTATTGGCTGTTGGTTATTTATCAGATTGGGGTACTGAGGTTCAAAGAGAATGCATTGTGTTTATTCGCCAGTAAATCTGGGGTGACAGCCAAAATATTTGAGTACATTTACTGGACTGAAGATCAGATATACAAATCTGCGTAGACAAGCCCTCTGGACAATTCAGCTGTGAGTTTCATGTCGCCAAAAATCTGTTAAAAAATGCTTCTTGACACGCAAAGTACTGGACACTAAAAACACATTCAGGTTCCTGTTGCATTTTATGTATATATACATATATATACTGTATATATATATATATTAGTGCTGTCAATCGATTAATCGCGATTAATCACATCCAAAATAAAAGTTTTTGTTTACATATGTGTGTGTGTACTGTGAATATTTTTTATGTATATAAAAGCCTTGAGGTTGTTTTGGCTGTTATTTCTTTATGAGCTCTTTATGAGAACTCTTTTTACCTTTTCTGACCCACTTCAGGTCTTGAAATCTCTATTAATGAGCTGACGAGTT
>NW_015546036.1:61017-66730 GCF_001515605.1 Sinocyclocheilus anshuiensis | reverse complement strand
GCTGCTCCAGGACAGTTTTGAAAACCATTTCAGAGACATGTTCTTAAATGTGACTCTCATAAAATATATTATATGCATGCACAGTTTTAAGGCAGCTTTAATCGCCTTTTTGGTAACTTCATGACTTAACTGACCACGTCATTGCATGCACGTAGTTTATTTTGCGCTTTGATATGAAAGGATACAGGCTACAGTGAGCACAGGACCGTATTCACGCTCGCTTGACTCGAGCCTGGCGCTAAAGTGAAGAGGAGCACGCGTCTGAAGCGTCTCCTGTTCTCAGTCGTTCTGCGACTGAATAAATGCACTTGTCAAGAGAAAAAGTGACAGAAGCAGCAGTTGTGAGTGGGGTGACCAACCCTAGCCCCGCCCCTGCGTTAATTGCGTTAAATATTTTGAACGCGTTGAACTGAAAAAATTAATCGCCTGCGTTAACGTGCTAATTTTGACTTTTTGACTAATATATATATATAGTTATACACACACACTAAGAAAACGTAGGTACATTTCCCATTAACTACCTAAGTTTTCTTAGTGAATCTACTGCAACTAGTAGTTCACCTAAAAAGAAAGACATTTAAATGAGTTTGGATTGACTTGGGTGAGTCAGTTTTCATTTTTGATTGAATTAGCCCTTTAAAATTATGAGTATCCCAGTACACTCTCAGAAAAAAAAGGTACAAAAGCTGTCACTGGGACGGTATCTTTTTTCCAAGGGCACCTTTGTACCTTTATTTACCCCTGAAGGGTGCATATTGGTGCATACCTTAAAGGTAAATATGAGTACCTAAAGTCTACATATTAGCACCTAAAAGGTAAAAAAGTGTACTACTTGAAAAGGTACTGTCCCAGTGACAGCTTTTGTACCTTTTTTTCCCCCTGATAATGCAGTTTTTCCATCAGTGTCCCTCATGCAGTTTTCCCACTGCAGTGGCATACATGCGTATCATCAGCAAGAGCGATGGGCTCTTGATAAGAGCATTAGATCCTGTCTCGCGCCTCAGGCTCGGTTTTCTTAAGGTGTTGGTGTCCTTTGAATTCCCCGTCCTCTCCCTCTTCCATGTTTTGATTTCTACTTAAAGTCTGATGTCTTTGCCCTCCCTCTGGGGCACCATTAGCTTGTATGCTAATAGGGCTATGCATATTCTATTAGTGCTGTCATTGCGGGATGGGGGACATATGTGGCAAGGGGCACTTTGGGGGCAATAAACCCAGCGTGGGGGCTCTGGCTGCTCTCGTACCATCAGTCATCTTCCTGTCTTGAATGCGGGTGACTTATAGACTTCCTTCCAGCCATGACTTGGCACAGTCTCTCAGTTTAATCACTGACTGCGCTGCGATTGCAGCACTGCCGTTTCAGAACATAAGCTCTGTGCCAAATCCTAGCGAGTTGCCTACACAGACAGCATTTCAAGGCATCAGATGTGCACTTGCAACACGAAGACTGATCTAAACAGTCAGTTCAGGGCTTTTGTATGTGCTTTGTTAAATATGGAGCTGTTTTACACAAGATGCCTTCAAAGGAGCTACCAAAGAATGATCATAACCGATGTCCATCACATATGCAGAAAGTGTCTTAAAAGTGTCTTATTTGCCTTCTCACTAACATTTGGATATTGAAAGCGAACAAAATGCTGTCTGTTCATACTGCTGCTAACATTTTCTCTGACAAGTGGATACGATGAGACCAGTTTTCCAGTTTGGTCATATGATAATGTTCGACATGCTGTATACACCATTAGGCTGCTTCCCAGAATGCACTGTGACAAGTTCAGTATAATACAATAAAAATACATTTCAGTTTAGAAAATACTACTAATATAGTATTATCAAACTGAAATGAATTCTACCTAATATTTGTGAATCCTGTGTATTTTATGCTGATTGCAATATTGAGTTGCAAAAACAAACTGTATATTTTTCTTCTCTGTCAAAACCAAGGTTAAATATTCATAAATAATAATAATAAAAAAATATTATTAATAACAATAATATAAAATATTTTAAAACTAATTCTGCACTTTTATAACAATTTAAGTAAAATAAAGCAGTTTAAATGTACCCTTCATAAACATTTTAGTATGATTAGTTATGTCAAATCTGTGCTTTATTGCCTTTTTTTTAGTTTTGTAATACTGCCACTGAATCAGACTATATAGTAGAAAAAAAAAACATGAAACAAAGGAAAAACTCATGCATTTGTCATAGGGTTCATCAAACTGCACACTTCTGTAATATGGTATAAAGACACTTTACAGAGATGAATTCTGAATTAAATATATGTAAATGTTGAAAATGTCAGTTCTGGCAATATCTAGGCTAATCAAAACCAAAGATCAACATCTTCACAAAGATATTGCATGAGTTTAGTGGTAGTGAGGAAAAGTTAACATGACAGAAATGGAAGAAAAAAAAAGTCAGTGAAGCATAAATGCTTTAATATGTGAAGTTACTACAACAACAGTCACAGGACAATACATTTCAGATGTCTATGGTTAAAACAGGCTGCATATTGGTTTTTATGTTGTGCACAAGAAAGTTTCTTTTGCATAACTAAGTATTACTTTTCAGAACAGTTGAAGGCTGGAAGTTCTGAGTGAAACATGATATTCCATATCGTATTGTACGTCATTACATCATAGATGTCTCACCAGTGTCCGAGTCTTATACTTATATGGACTTTGATGCCACAGCTCATCATAGTCGCTAGCAAAGTGTTCTGTGCAACGTTCTGGTTAGAGAAAAATTAGAGGACTTATGTGACCAAATATGGTGACCCATACTCTCTAAATGCTCTGCATTTATCCCATCCTAAGTGCACACACACAGCAGTGAACACACACACACCCGGAGCAGTGGGCAGCCATTTTTGCTGCGGCGCCCGGGGAGCAGTTGGGGGTCCGGTGCCTTGCTCAAGGGCACCTCAGTCATGGTATTGAAGGTGGAAGAGAGCGCTGTACATTCACTCCCCCCACCTACAATCCCTGCCGGTACGAGACTCGAACCCGCAACCTTTGGGTTACGAGTCCGACTCTCTAACCATTAGGCCACGACTTCCCAAGTCCCCCGACTTACATAGAAAGTACTCTGCAAAAAAATGATTTTTCAAAGTTGTAAAATACATTCCAATTTTCACATTTAAGTCAGTGTGTTACTTGCCATTTCTTTGCAATTATTTGTGAAAATTGTTTCATGACCAATTTTTTTTCTTTTCTCCCTTTGGCGCACCAATGAATAACATACAACGGCAATATTTAGGTAAACAGAGCCTTTTAAATTTCATGTTGACCTTAATGCTGTTTTGCATTTTAATCTGCTCACCGACAAGACTATATAGATGTCTTTGTTTAGAAAAATCCTAAATAATTTGTATAACTGAATTATAGCCAGTGCTATAAGAACAGCTGTAAATGCTCTAAAGCCGCTATCTATCTGCACGTTCAGCAGTCTCTCTCTCCCGTCTGCACCTAACCGATAAAGTGCTCCTCAAAATTGGAAAAACATGTCGGATATAAAGTCTGCTTGCACATATAAGAAGCTGAATTAAACCAGAGCTGAGCTCAAGTGGCAATTTAGCCAAAGAACGCGAGCTGTGTTTTCCTCTGCCGTGGTTTTGTTCTATCCATGAATCACTTTAAGTACTTTAGACCAAACAAAAGTTTAGAGATGATGTCGCGATATGACTGATTTGTTTGCGTCGGTTCTTGATGATGTGCAGAGGTCATTGTTATGGCCTGTTAAGAATGTTTGCACTGCTTTCGTTTTTCATTTTCGTCTGGCCGTTTCAGTGACATCCTACGACGCTCTCGAAAGAACGAATAAATCCTGGTTTAAACGAGCACTGAATTATATGCCACAGAGAGACAGAAAGCTAAAAAAAATATATATATCTCGTCATGTTTCTACCTAAAACAGATGAAGCTTTTATGGAAATGTGGAAACAATTCGTTTTAGGGTCCTCTTTTAGAGTAATTCCCAAATGAAACACGCTGGCCCTGTATTTATGAAGCCCATTGCAGAGGACTCTAATGAGGCTATTAAGGAAAAGGTTGGCTGACTTTGATCTAAATGTGGTGATTTTTATAAAAACATCTCATCATGATAGATACTCATAACTCAGAGGCCTTAATTGTGCAAACATTTGTTTGGAATAGGAATGTGCTTTCAATTAGACTGTGCATTCTGCCCACATGTTTAAAGGAGCCTGTCAGGGAAAATTAAGAACTAGTTTGCTTTGGAAGTGACTGTTTTTTATCACGTTTAAGAGAGTCTCGAACAGAAGGCAAAGGATAATTAGGCTCTAAACAGAGGCCTGGGCGAGGAATGAGGAAGAGACGAGGATGGAATGAGAGGGCGAATTAAAAATGGATGTGCTCCGGTGGCAGCCTATAGATCCAGAGGCTAACGTTATTGCTGCAACTGCTTTTAACCGGTCACGCCGTTTTGCATGCTTAAGTTTATACATAACACACAGTTTATACAGAAAGCCCAGGTTGAGCTCGTTTTGATGTCATGTAGATGCGACACAAGCAGTGTGACACTGAAAACTGGAGTAAAATTCAGTTTTACCATTGCAGGAATAAATTACATATTAAAATGTAGTAAGATAGAAAACACTTATTTTAAATATTAATAATATTTCACAGTATTAATGGTTTTATTGTCTTTTTGATCAAACAAATGCAGCCTTGGTGAGCAGAAGAGACCTCTTTCAAAAACATAAAAAAAAATGTATTATAAAAAAAACCCCCATACATTTCATTTGTAAATTTTCTGTACATATTTTAATCTAAATGTCCGTCAAATATAACATATTTATTGTTGACAAAATAAGACTATTGTCAAGTTATTATTCTCTAAATGCATCATTCTGGAATGTCTTCCCTGTTTTCATATTATTACCAGTATGTATTATGAATTCAGCTGCTTATATAATTAGACTGATTACTGTAGTGTCATTAAAACACTGCACTGTGACACATATACTGCACACACACACACTGTCATGTGACTACATTTACCACAGATTCCCTCTCTGTCTCTGTCTGTTTCTCTTAGTGTCTCTCGAGGTCTCCGGCGTTCTGCTCCATTAGACGTGTCTCATCATATCTGCTGTGTGTCAGTGCATCAGAGATCATGTGTCCGCTCACATCCTCTCAGCGCTCCACCGCAGGCCTTCGCATCTGATGGCTTGAGAGAGATACTGTGGATTTACCGAGACATCACATCACCCCTGCGGCACGACGAGCCCCTTCTACTCATGATGCATCGAGCAGAGATTTAACTCGGTGGCCATAACATGACAGTGGCTTAACATCTTCAGGGAGCCACAGATGTCGTGCAGTGATTTTTGTCACACCTGTTTCTGTTTTACAAGGCCTTAATATGTGAAAAAAAACATGCATAAGTGAATAAAATTGGTAACACTTTAGTTTAGGGACCAATTCTCAGTATTAAAGGGGTCATATGATGCTATTTTAAAGATCATTATTTTGTGTATTTGGTGTAACAGAATATGTTGACATATTTTTCAAATACTGTACATTATTGTAGATGAGATATAAATAACTCCATGTGTTTATATTGTAACCAGGGCCGTTTCTGAGCATAAGGGTTCCTCAGCAAAGTCCTACACTCTAAAAAAAAAGGTTCTTCAGCGGTTCTTTGGAGTGGTTAAGGTGCTATATAGCACCACTACCGTATAAGAACCTGT
>NW_015546036.1:50639-59295 GCF_001515605.1 Sinocyclocheilus anshuiensis | reverse complement strand
TGCACCAAGAGCTTGTAACACTCCAAAGAGAAAGGAAAAATTGAAATCGCATCATATGACCCCTTTAAGTTGTTTATTAGCATGCATATTACTAGCATATTGACTTTTTATTGTTACTTATGAAGCACATATTGTCTTATTCTGCCTGACCATATTTTAGATCCCTTAAACCTACAACTACCTCACTAACTATTAATAAGCAGCAAATGAAGAGCTCATTGAGGCAAAAGTCATATTTAATAGTTAGTTAATAGTGAGAATTGGATCCCAAACTAAAGAGCCATAAAATTAAATAAATCAAACATAGTATGTGAACAAAATTGCCCAGATGTTTGGAAAAGCAAGCGAATGAGTCTTTCTGTTGGAAATACACAGCTACCATTTTCTTTAATTTAAAGAGGACGCAGAGAAAACTACTGTATATGTTAGCATTGCCATTCATCTCAATGGCAGTTGCTTGGCTGACGCATTCACCGCTAACAGTTTATTTTGCCATATTGAATTTTTTTTTTTTCAAATGTCTTGGCAAAAATGCATTTATGTCACTTCTGGTTCATTTGTCAAACTGGACATGGATGATTGCGTTTATATGCGCTGCTTTTGCACAAATTGCTATTCAATGCATACAGAAAATATAAGCTATACAGTACACATACTATTTATTGCAGAAATAGTCGTATTCTAATCATAACCAATCAGGATTGTTGCTGTGATTTCATTAGTTTGAACAAACACGGCACGAAATGGGAACACAAGACGTTTCGTTATGTTATGTTGTTATATATATGTGAGTACTTTTAAAGTCCTGTAAGTAATTTCATTTAAAATAAGCCAGTATATTGTAATTATATTAATTTTAGAGTCAACAAACTTGGAGTGAAACTGAATTAAGTAGCTGTAGTTTGACTAACCTTCATGGATCATGTTGAACCAAGTAGGAAGGATAGAATTAATGAATAAAAAAAAAAACTGATTGAAGGAGCACATGGTTTGCATTAGAATCATCTTTAGAAGCCGGTAACTCTGGGAGTTGCAGCATATATTGTGGTTTGTCAAAAAGGGGGATTAATAAACTCTGAAAAAATAATACGCCAAAGGAAAGCGCATATTAATATCTCTTCCTCGGAATCCAGGCACCCCAAAGCTATTAAGCTGTTCCTGCTCCACTTTTCGCTTTGTTCTTGGGAAATCATGCCAAAAGACTTAATTAGGCTGAATAATAGCCAAGCATGCGCGGGGCGTAATCCTTTCCACTGACGGCGTGTGTTAATGCTTTCCTTGTCACTCACTGGACTTATAAGAAAACATGTTTCCTTTCAGTGCTCTGATCTGCTCTCCGCAGGCCCTCTCCACTTCTCCTTTTCTTCTCTCACTCTCGCGCTTTCTCCCTCTCCCTGGCGTTTCGATTCAGCTGAAGGGAATTATGATGAATCCAGCTAAAGTCTGGCACAAAATCCACCTTCAAGATCTCAAATGAGAGAACAAATTACTCACTTCCTGTCCTCATGTTAAGTAGGCTTCTCGTTGTTTTTTTTCTTTCTTCTGCTTCATTTTTGTGCAGTAAATGAAAAGTTGTTGTTTGCACTGGAACAAATCATTTTCTTAATCCAGGAAAAAACACTTTTAAAACAAGATCACTTTTCTTAAGAAGCTACATTTCGTATGAAAAGACTTGTTTCGCAGGGTTGTGCATCCTTCAGAAATGAAGTGAGAATGCAAGTCCTGAATTTGATTGATTTGTAGTTAATTTGATTTGAGTTAAATTTGTGGAGGTAGAATTTAATAAACTGAAATTCAAAGAAATGCATGTAACTGCAATGGTTTTAACTAAAAAAGAAAAAGAAAAAGAAAAAAAAAACTTGGAATGATGGGTTTTCAGAGGCTTGTCTGAATGTTTCATCTGTAATTTATGCACAGGTATATCTTTAATTCAACTTGCATTGTACCAAGATGGAAGACCGATTAATACCCCCGAATGCCATTACCTGTTGAATATCTGCTTATTACTGCAATCCATAAAGCAAAAAAAAAAAAAAACATATACCAAAACATATACCAAAATGTATTTCTGGGGCAAGACAATATATTTCCAATCTTACAGAATCCTTTATTTATTATTTATATTTATTTAAATGTGTTATATTTGACGAATATGCATGGATTGAAGTATCTGTTTAAAACATTGATAATAAATCAGCTTATTAGAATGATTTCTGAAGGATAAAGTGACACTGAAGACTGGAGTAATGATGCTGAAAATTCAGCTTTGCGTCAAAGGAATAAATTACATTTTATAATATATTCACATAGAAAACAGATGTTTTAAATTGCAATAATATTTCACAATATTACTGTTTTTTAATCAAATAAATGTCGCTTTGATGAGTATAAGAAACTTCGTTAAAAACATTAAACATCTTAATGATCCCAAACGTTTGTGTATATGCACTGCTATTGCACACATTGCAATTCAATGTCCACACAAAAAATAAATAATAATAATTTATACAGTATTTATTGCAGAAACAGTAATATTCTAATTATAACCAATCAAGACTGTAGTGATTTCCTTAGTTTGAACGAACATGACACAAAATGGACTAGACAGTGTGTTAATATGCATGTTGTTACTGTATAATTTTACCAGGACAAAGTCCAGTAAGTAATTTAATTTTGCATTTAGTGATGGCAAATAAGCTAGTATATTGTAATTATGTTAATTCTACAGCCCTAAACTTAGAGTTAAACTGAATTAAGTAGCTTTAGTTCGACTAACCTTCATGTATCATATTGAAACAAGTAAGAAGGATAGAATTAATGCATTTTTTAAAGCAGCACATGGTTTGCATTTGAATGATCTTTAGAAGCCGGTAACTCTGGGAGTTGCAGCATATATTGTGGTTTGTCAAAAAGGGGGATTAATAAACTCTGAAAAAATAATACGCCAAAGGAAAGCGCATATTAATATCTCTTCCTCGGAATCCAGGCACCCCAAAGCTATTAAGCTGTTCCTGCTCCACTTTTCGCTTTGTTCTTGGGAAATCATGCCAAAAGACTTAATTAGGCTGAATAATAGCCAAGCATGCGCGGGGCGTAATCCTTTCCACTGACGGCGTGTGTTAATGCTTTCCTTGTCACTCACTGGACTTATAAGAAAACATGTTTCCTTTCAGTGCTCTGATCTGCTCTCCGCAGGCCCTCTCCACTTCTCCTTTTCTTCTCTCACTCTCGCGCTTTCTCCCTCTCCCTGGCGTTTCGATTCAGCTGAAGGGAATTATGATGAATCCAGCTAAAGTCTGGCACAAAATCCACCTTCAAGATCTCAAATGAGAGAACAAATTACTCACTTCCTGTCCTCATGTTAAGTAGGCTTCTCGTTGTTTTTTTTCTTTCTTCTGCTTCATTTTTGTGCAGTAAATGAAAAGTTGTTGTTTGCACTGGAACAAATCATTTTCTTAATCCAGGAAAAAACACTTTTAAAACAAGATCACTTTTCTTAAGAAGCTACATTTCGTATGAAAAGACTTGTTTCGCAGGGTTGTGCATCCTTCAGAAATGAAGTGAGAATGCAAGTCCTGAATTTGATTGATTTGTAGTTAATTTGATTTGAGTTAAATTTGTGGAGGTAGAATTTAATAAACTGAAATTCAAAGAAATGCATGTAACTGCAATGGTTTTAACTAAAAAAGAAAAAGAAAAAGAAAAAAAAAACTTGGAATGATGGGTTTTCAGAGGCTTGTCTGAATGTTTCATCTGTAATTTATGCACAGGTATATCTTTAATTCAACTTGCATTGTACCAAGATGGAAGACCGATTAATACCCCCGAATGCCATTACCTGTTGAATATCTGCTTATTACTGCAATCCATAAAGCAAAAAAAAAAAAAAAACATATACCAAAACATATACCAAAATGTATTTCTGGGGCAAGACAATATATTTCCAATCTTACATTATTTATTATTTATTATTTATATTTATTTAAATGTGTTATATTTGACGAATATGCATGGATTGGAGTATATGATGGCAAAATGTATAAAAAAAAAAAAAAATCCCTTATGGGGCATTCAGAAATTCCTGAAAGTATTGTCGATAAATTCCTGGATTATAATAATTCTCTTCAAGTTCTCATTATTATAATATTTTTTATTAAAACTGCATAAATTAAAGGCAGTGCAACAAATACGACCATGATTTACGAATACTTCACAATTTAAATAATGCGTTATATAAAAACAAATGATATAATTCACCATATTCACCATAATGAAGATTATAGGGGATCATCACAAATTAAATTGTGAAAATCTTTTTTTTTTGGTGTGAAACTAACACTTGTTTTTGAAAGGTTTCACCCAATATGTTACATAACGAGATCTTAACTTATTTAAATGAATTTTAATCACTTTATTATTTGTGGACATTTTATAATGTCACTTTTATGTAACGTCATATTTAAAATAATACTGTACGTGCTGTTTACTTTAGAAATGCAATCATGCAAAAACCTTACACCTGAATGGCTATCTAGCACTGATCAGTGAATGAAGGTGAACGATTTGCCCTTCTGCAGCAGCCATCACACTGTCCTCCGGCACATGTATGGATATAGAGATCACAGGAGCGTGACGCATGTCGTTTGCTGGTGTGTCTGCATGTGAGAGGGAAAATAACTTGTTTTAGATAGAAATCAATAAGTGGAGCTAGTAGACTGGGCACAGCCATGCATTCTCATTGCGGAGCGACAGCCAGAATCAACTAAGCATGACCTGCCATGGGCAAAGCTACTGCGCACAACAGCCAAACAGCTTGAATATTGAAAATGGACTCCAAGCATGTCGATCTCTCGGAATTGAGCGGCAAAGAGGGCTAGATTTGACACCCGCTGGAAATAAATGGCCCCTGACATCTCTTATAGATGAAAGACATTCTAGCAGTTTTTTTAAGTGCCAAGTATAAATCTTTTAAATTATAAATCAATGAATAGTTAATAGAATAATAGGGATCTTTATAAATATTTAAGTGGATTAGGACTGGCGTGTATGTGTGTGAATGTGAGAAGGAGAGAGGCTTATACAGAAGAGCTATAGCAAACGCACACACTGCTGCTCTCCACAGCTTTTAACTGCAATTATATGCTGTCTTTGAACACAAATCCTTTCAACGTGCAATTATTAACAGAAATGAGCTCAGTAGCCTTTGAGTATAATACAACTGATGATTCACTAACAAAAATATAGCATGTTTTGTCAGTTACAACAACAAAAGTCCTTTTTAAGTCCTATTAGGTATCAACACATTTTAAAATTGTGTTACCATTTTAAATGTACCATGTTTAAATAAAATGATTAAGTACCTTGATGTACCATGCAAATCGCATGCTGTATGAATAAGGCAGTCATTTAGCACTATAGCATGGTATTACCAAACCATTCAATCATCACACCATAATGCTGCTACAACACAGTTTTTGCCTTTTCATCATAATCTCAATTTAGATTTGATCTGGTTATATACAGTTGCATTTGGACATACTTAAAAAAAAAAAACAGTAATCACTGTGACAATAAATGTTTTCAGACACTTTATTTAATGTTAATTACAATTGCAATATGCATTCAAGTTTAAACATTTATTAAATGCAATTAGTTGAACTTAAAAGTGCTTGTTTGACCCACTTACTTTAAGTACAACTTACATTTACATTTACATTTAGTCATTTAGCAGACGCTTTTATCCAAAGCGACTTACAATTTGGGGATACATAAAGCGATTCTTCTTAAAGAGGCAAACAGATACAGGAAGTGCTTGTAATACCAAGTTTCTAGACATTGTTCAAATAAGTACAAGCTAGAAAGAGAAGGAATAAATAAAGAGAGAGATTTTTTTTAATTGTATTTTTTTTATAATGATGATGATGATGAATGATTCGAGCCGCGACCGGTAGCCAGTGCAAGGAAATAAAGAGAGGACATCTTTAAGTAACTTAAGTACATCTTTATATTTAATTTCATAAATACTTCTGTTGTCTTCAAAATATGCTTAAAGTTTATTGCCAAATGTATTGAAAAGCATTTATGGCAAACAAAAAATATACTTAAAATAAAATTACAATAATTAAATTATCTTACAACAATTAAATATACAAAAAATAAATAAAATTAGATATAATATAATGTCTATTGAAACGTGTATGTTATGTATTTAAATATATTTATAATAATAGATTTGTAACGTCGAAGCTGTAATTTATTTAAAATATATTAACTTTAAATGTAATAAACAAACTACAGTTAAAATTAAAATCAAGTATTTTCAAGCTTGAATATTTTACTTGATTTAGTATGTTAGCCAAAATAAGTGTACGTCTTTAAACCACGACAAAATATTATTAAAACGATTTAATGATTTAAAATGTACTTTAAAGTAAAACTTTAAATTTTTAGCCTACAAAGTGCACTTCTTAAAAGTGTACTTAAGCGTGTTTAGAAATAGTCATGAAAGTGACTCTCTTTAAATGCATTAAAGTGGCGTTTTATTTCAATAATAATAATAATAATATATACAAGTGCACATTCAATACAATTATACACATTTCTTTTTTTACAAGGGTTATTTTGGCTTTGGATTTTGGCTTGTGATTGGCCTCTTTACAATGTAATAGTCAACAATGACAATCACTATATAAATATATTTCTGTCTGTGCAGTTGTGTGTGTGCATCATTAGTGCGTCAGTATGATCATTGTTTTCATTCTAGCTCACTGATGGAGACACGCTACGCACTGTTAGCGCTGCTGTCATTTGTCGTGCCAAATGAGTTTGGTCACATGACCTGTTATGGTCACAGTCACTGAGATTTGGAGAATAAGCCGCGTCGTTAGTTTTGCTGACATCCCATGCTTTCCCAGAGGATAAATTATCTCCATTTATTTAGAGAGGGATGACAAACCCTGTCATATTAACAAAGGAGGGCCGCTGAATAGATCACTACAGACGTAAACAGGCCCCGCGAGACTGTTTCCACACAGAGAGTCTTTATCTGTTTTATGTCTCCATGTCTTTTTCTCCCACCAGGAATTAATTTTGCGGAACATTACCGCTACGCGGTTGTCTTTTTCATGTGCTCGGCTGGAAAAGTGACACTAAAGGTGACAGTTCAATTTGCGCGCAATGGATGGCTGCTATCAGCGCCTTGCCGAGTTGTTGATTTTTATTTTGCCTGCCAGTGCTGTTATGAGTTCACAAGGACCTACGAACCGCAGCCATCTCATCTGCCTCCGCAGGGATAAATCCACGCTCGTTTATACGGCAATGTCAGCGGCGTGTTTATCAGGGAAATTATCCCACATTTCCCTTCATCCCTATAAAGGGATTCGTGATCTATAACTTCAATTTTGCTGTTCTTGCAGCTCGTGGGATTGATATCTCTCTCGGTAAATTATTATTATTTTTTGCCGCCTTCCTCTCTTGTCACCTTCATTAGCTTGCAGTATCTTAATAATGTGGCCACTGGCTCCGGTTCACATATTGTAAGGACTCTCCTTGCCCTTGGGTCGCCTCCTGCTCTAATGAGCTGTTTGCCCAGTCCGCTGATTAATTAATATGGTTAGCCAGGCCTCTGAAGCTACAGATGGCAAACATTTGTATCAAGATACAAGGTGATTAGAAAATGTACCTGCCATACGGAGACGACCATTCACTGCTGCAAAGAAACACCCTGAGAACATGAAAGGTACTCTGAAGAAAATGTGAGGGTGACTGCCTGCTCAGAACTACTCAGGGCCTTTCTACGGTCTTCTGAATGTTTTTAGCACACTGGTGTTTGGGAAAATTACTTTTAAAAGTAATTAATTACAATATTGCGTTACTCCATGAAAAAGTAACTAATTGTGTTACTTAGTTACTTTTTATGAAAAGTAATGCAAGTTACTTTTGCATTACTTTTTGTCACTTGAGCTGGGCTTGCATATATAACCCCAAAGTTATATATACAACTATAAAGGCCCTTTCACACCAAAAGTGAAATGAATAAGCTTCAGGCTGAAGGAAGAAGAAACTCTGCACCTCACTCCAGATTTCTCTGAACACAGGGACAGGAGAGCTGTTAGTGAATAAACGGGAAAACAAAGTAATTTGTGTTACTTGTTTGAAAAAGTAACTCAGATATTTCATTGTAAATTTAAAAGTAATGCATTACTTTACTAGTTACTTGAAAAAAGTAATCTGATTACTTAACTCACATTACTTGTAATGCGTTAGTGGTCTGGTTAAGTTTAAGGGGTAGAGGTAGAGTCAACAGTGTAATATAGAAATTAATTGCAGATGCAATTACAGGATGGTGTTTTTAAATATAGGTACAATGTAAAAAAGCAAAAAAACAAAAAACAAAACAATGTTCTCAAACTCATTGAAACATCTGTAATGGTTTTAATAAAGTTTTACAATTACCAAACTTGTATACGTCACATTTATGGTGCTTTTAGCCCTTGAGTTTGACAGATGCTGGTCACTATAGTGCGTGCTTTCATTGCATCAGTTTTCTTTTTCTCAAGATTAAACTTCTGAATGGGGTTTTATTTTGACGTGTTATATTCACTACAGTTTATATATATATATATATATATATATATATATATATATACAGGGCGTG
>NW_015546036.1:49646-50277 GCF_001515605.1 Sinocyclocheilus anshuiensis | reverse complement strand
TATACTGATACGCCGGCGCCAGAACTGCAACTGATAGAATGTGCGCTGTAGCACGATCAAGGTTTGAAATTAACACCCGCCAACCCGCCAAATGCGGGTAAAAATCAGCTGTGGCGGGTAACGCTGTCAAATCACTAGCCAATTTGGCGGGTTACTTTTCGTAAGTTATGTTCACTCATTTATTTCTTGGGGAACTTCATGCAAGCCAAATCTGCGCAGGTTTAGCACACATACTGAACTCCTGAGACATTATGACATTATCGAGTATATTGCAAAAACCAAACAAAACACACCTACAGAGGCACGCATAATAAGAGACTAACGTGATGAAGTCTGGTTAGACCAACACAGGCTAGTGGTGTACGCATTTAGAGTGCGATCTTTCACTGCATGATTCAGTCTATTAATATGCATTAAGAATGATCACATAATTGAAGATAAGGGGGCAGAAAATGTATATATTTATATCATTTCATACAGTTAATCAATATCAATCAAATCGATTTTATACAACAGTTCAATAAACAATAAGTTAATTTCAAGAGACTTAGGCTACGTTTTAGACACCATATTGTCTGTTTTTGCTCTATTTCGCCAACAAAAATCATTCCTAACACAGCCACAGCCCTGT
>NW_015546036.1:47988-48650 GCF_001515605.1 Sinocyclocheilus anshuiensis | reverse complement strand
AAATCAGCATGGTTACAAATGTGATATTGATTTTATACAACAGTTCAATAAACAAGAATTTAATATTAAGAGATTTACGTTTTAGACACCATATTTCCTGTTTTTGTTCTATTTCGCCAACAAAAATCATTCCTAACACAGCCACAGCGCTGTTTTGCGTCTCTGAGCAACATGACGGTGTTTCGTTCCTGAATGAATTAACCGTTTAAACGATTCGGTTCAATCGCAATGACTCACTTAACCGTGACTTGCTGCCACCTACTGGCGGTTTTAATTGTTTTAATTTTACATTTCAAGTATCTTTTCATTTTTAAAATAATTTCCAAATATCAGTATTCAACATTTCATGTTAAAATATCAAAACATTATTTATGCATTTGTAACTGCATGTTAAAGCATCCCATGTCCCTCTAAGCTGCATTAACATGTGTAAATACATCTAAATGCCACTTCATATGCAAATTCTGCAAAGATTAATTTTGTTGATATTGATTTCATATGCTTAGTAACAGCCTAAATGTATTATTATTATAATTGACTATTTGAATGTAAGAATTTTACTCAAAAGATTATGCACACTTTTAGAAAAAAATGGCTTTATAAAGGTAAAAATGCCCATAAAAGGTAAAAATCAATTTAAACTTATTGGAAAAGATTAATTT
>NW_015546036.1:30219-47544 GCF_001515605.1 Sinocyclocheilus anshuiensis | reverse complement strand
TAATTCCCTGATTAAATGTAAGAATTTGACTCAAAAGATAATGGACACTTTTAAAAAAAATGGCTTTATAAAGGTAAAAATGCCCATAAAAGGTAAAAATAAATTTAAACTTATTGGAAACGATTAATTTCTATCACTGCTGTGAACTGACCACACAGAATATGAAATATATATCAAAAACTTTAGGAGTCAGCTGTCCACGGTAGTCCTTATATCAGCACAATAGCACACTCATCAAACTATTGTCTAATTATCTTTATCGATATAAAATTCCAGAAAATATTGAAATATATTTTTTTTGTCAATATTGCACACCCCTAGTACTGACACAAAATTATTTTCAACGGTCGCTTTGTCATGCCCAGTGTAGACAGACCCAAGCTGTTGGTTTATTTAAGGTTTTTTTTTTTTTTTTTGTCTAGTAGAAGTTATGAATGGCTGGTAACTTAACAATTTAGTAGCCAAATTGGCTGGTGAGTGAAAAAGTTAATTTCAATCCCTGTATATATATATATATATATAAATTTGAAGTCTGAAAAATGTTTTACATGTTTTTCAAAGAAGTGTCTTACACTCACCAAGCCTGCATTTATTTGATCAAAAATACAGTAAAACAGTAAAATTGTGAAATATTATATGTTTTCTATGTGAATATATTGTAAACGTAATTTATTCCTGTGACGTAAAGCTGAATTTTCAGCTTCATTACTCCAGTCTTCAGTGTCACATGATCCTTCAGAAATCATTGTAAAAAGTTACGCCTTCTTTCTTTGCGTGAACATTTGGGCGGCGTTATGCAAATCTTCCCACATGGTGACGTAGATATGTGGGGGCGTGTTAGGGGCATAGACAATCTCATTGTGTTTCTGGATTTCGTCTGTGCACCTTTAGAGTTGTATAACTGCATTGTAAACGATTACATACAAACCTATTTTTTGTTAGCAGTGTTGCAGAGTATAATGCATATATAAAGGATTGACTAAATGTTATATATTTATATTTAAAAGACTTGACATAAGGCCTATTGTAGAGGAGACTGAAGTTTAGACTGTGTGTGTGTGTGTGTGTGTGTGTGTTTGTGTGTGTGTGTGTGTGTGTGTGTGTGGTGTGTGTGTGTGTGTGTGTGTGTGTCGTTAAATCCTAAGCAGGGCTAATGGAGGAATTCTTTAACACTGGGCTACTTCCTTTATCAACAGCCGAGAGGCTGTAAAGGCCAAACTCAGCACTCTCTCGAAGCACTGCAAACTGCAGTCCCAGCAGTCCTCTGTTAATGGGATGGGGAGGAGAAAGAAAAAATAAATAAATTCAGCAGATTTTTGCCAAACATTTTCCTGTCTGAGCCCTGTCAAAACAGCCCAGGCCAGATCCTGATGGGGCGACATTTAAATCTTTAAGCAGCAGAGAGAAAGAGAGGGTGGCCCAAAAAAGTCCTGATTAATGTTTAAAGAGAAAATAATGGAAAAACAATGTCAAGAAAATGCAAAAAAGGACTGTTTTTGAATGTCTTTTATTACAGGGAATGGCTAAATAATATATTACAGCCATGTGTTTTACAGCAGGTTTTACATTGTGAATATTGAAACCTTAAGTATGCAGAGAGTGACCAAGAACCATGTCTGGAGTGGGACTTTAATAGAGTGTAATGGAATATTGTATGTGTGTTTATGTATTATTCTTGTTATATATGACAGACCTGCTCGCTCTCTTTTGTATCTGTCTATTTCTGTATTCTGTAATGTCTTTTCTCAGATAGCATGAATATTAACGCTGCATGATGTATGTGTAGGGTCTGCTATTTGTAACACACGTCATCCTGTACATTGCTGAACACATCATTTTGACATGCACAGCTCCTGAAGTACAGTATGCCTGTTTGACATTGGCCTGATCTTGACCTTAATGCAAACTGGTATCTATTTTTTTGACTTTAGTTAAACATAAGTGTGTGTTACTGAGCAAAAGACATTATGTGAGGCATCAGGGTACGTCTGCCTGAGGGCCAATGCTCAGTGTACTGTAACTTTTCCGTGTACTTTAGCAGAGGGAAAACGATAAGGTCACTTAGGAATTTGCATTTTATTAGGCCTTGTGGCATCACCCTTCATTGGAGCCCTGCATAGACAGACTCTTCACTCCTGACCAGCATTGGGGAAAGTTACTTTTAAAAGTAATGCATTACAATATTGCGTTACTCCATAAAAATAGTATCTAACTCTGTTACTTAGTTACTTTTTATGGAAAGAAATGCATTACGTTAATTTTGTGCTACATGTTCTCATCTGGGTTGGGCTTGCTTGCTTGCTTGTTTTTACTATAAAAAAGTTATATTTTTGGCAAATGTAAAAGCCTATTCACACCAAAAGTGAAATGAATAAGCGTCGCGCTGAAGGAAACGCAAATTCATGTATGTATATAGGATACAGCTCAAACAAACGTTTCAGCTGTGCTGCCATTCTGGATTGCAAGAAACTAAAGTTAAACATTCTTCAGCAATAATAAAATAAAATAAAAACACAAATGTTATCTAAAGCAATTTTTGCTTATTAGTGGTTGAATTGGATCATCGAAGGTTAACAGCAAAGCCACTGGTTAAGAAAATGGGATTAAATACATAAAGGATATTTGTGTTATTTAACATTTAATTATTGCAGGTTTGTGTCATATTCTGCATTTGCATTTCACTGTTCTTATCCATTTTGAGGAATACTGAATCTGTTTTTGTGCAAGTGAGATGAGTAAATGCATTTAGTCTAGAACTACAGTAAGCTCAAAGTACCTCAGATATTGTCTTGTAAATTAAAAAGTAATGTGTTAGTTTACTAGTTACTTGAAAAAGTAATCTGATTACGTTACTCGCATTACTTGTAATGCGTTATCCCCCAACAATGCTCCTGACTGCCTTAGTTAATTTTCAATATAATCTTCTGTTGGCTAGAGGTGCGAACAAAATAGCACCTATCCATCATAAATGTAAAAAGCTCAAAGAAATCGCTTGTTGATGTTAGCTTTGACACAAATGTCAAGCATCAAGGTTTGCAAGTAGCATGTAGCATGTTGTGCCAGCGTTTGAAGTCCAGGGAACCACCTTTCAAGCTTCTGTACGAAATGTGTATAATACTACATACTACTTCACGTCTTATAATCTTGGTTTTTACATTGACAGGTCTATATGTAGGCAAAGGTATTTTATAACATTGGAGTCCTTTCAGCATACCCTTGTGAAAAAGAAGTGTGCTTAATTGTTTTGGATGCAAACTTGTAGTGTACTTCAAATTGAAAAGTCTTTAAACAAGCTGTACTTGCAGATAATATAATATTATTGAAATAAAAGGCCACTTATGTGTACTTAGACACTTTCATGACCGTTTCTGGTAACACTTTATTTTAAGGTGTTACACAGGTTACATGTACTTACTATTATAATAAGGAAGGTGTGTCACTGTGCTTCAGGTGTGACTGAGAGCCCCAGTTGTTCTCCTGTGAACAACTAGTCACCCAACACCAGCAGAGTTTACTTAACGCCCACAAGAAAGAATAATGAGATCTCTGCAACATCTGAATTGTTTCTCATGGCAAGCAATGAGATTAAGTGGAGATTAAAATGGGAAATTTGGTAACAATTTATTTTGATAGTCCACTTTAGACATTGCACTAACTATAAGCAGTGCTGGGTAGTAATGTAGTCTGGAGTACATAATCCGATTCCAAAAATTAAGTACTTGTAATTAGATTATATTACATTCTAAAATACTTGTAATCAGACTACAGTTACTTTTTTATTGATTACATGATTACAAATTATTCACACAATAGCAGTAAGCTATTCATGATTTATTGATTCTCCCTAATTCTTCTTTTTCATTTTTTTTTAGATTTCTCTTTACATTCTCTCAAAATACCTACTACTTATATAGGCTACATTAAGAAAGTCTTGCAGTTTTGTGTACATTCACACAAAGACTATCAGGTGGCTATAATTACACAGAAAACTGAGAGTCCATACAGAATTTGACCACTGGTCAAATCATTTCAATTTTAAGAAGTGTTTTACTGATGAACACATTCATTTTTATTTGAATCATCATTCAGTGGGTTATTTAACCATGCTTTGGAAAGTTTTGGGGTCTTTCAAATACATTAAAATGCACAAATACACATCATTTCTTATTTAAATGTTTTTTGTTGTTGTTAACCAATTCTCTTTTACCTAATATATTTACTTGAAGTACCCTGTAAGATTTTAAGGTAATAAGTTAATAATTAAGTAACATTTGACGTAGACCTTGACACAATGTTATGTTTAATGCACTTCATGTTGTTAATAACCATGAATAGAATATATTTTATTTCTCTTTGTATTTTTATATCAATATGGTACAAGATTATCATATTTAAATCAATGTGATAAACAAGTTAGATCAAAAGTAATCAAACAGTAGTCTGATTATATTACCTAAAATGTGTAATGTATTAGCTTTGACACAAATGTCAAGCATCAAGGTTTGCAAGTAGCATGTAGCATGTTGTGCCAGCGTTTGAAGTCCAGGGAACCACCTTTCAAGCTTCTGTACGAAATGTGTATAATACTACATACTACTTCACGTCTTATAATCTTGGTTTTTACATTGACAGGTCTATATGTAGGCAAAGGTATTTTATAACATTGGAGTCCTTTCAGCATACCCTTGTGAAAAAGAAGTGTGCTTAATTGTTTTGGATGCAAACTTGTAGTGTACTTCAAATTGAAAAGTCTTTAAACAAGCTGTACTTGCAGATAATATAATATTATTGAAATAAAAGGCCACTTATGTGTACTTAGACACTTTCATGACCGTTTCTGGTAACACTTTATTTTAAGGTGTTACACAGGTTACATGTACTTACTATTATAATAACAATAATTTATGCATAATTACATGCAAGTAACCCTAAGCCAAACCCTAAACCTAACCCTAACCATATTGTAAGTAGGCTACATGTAGTTAATTAATATTACTCAGTACTTAAATTTATAATTACACTGTAACAAGGACACCTTAAAATAAAGTGTAACCCTGTTTCTTAACACACTTAAGTGCACTTTGTAATAATGTTAAATTTTTAATGTTAAATGCTAATGTTAAAGTTTTACTTTACAGTACCATTAAACTCTTTATTTAAGAAGTACACTTATTTTGATGTGTTGGCTAGCATACCAAAACACATATTTATGTAATAAATAACAATTTCATCATTACAAATATGTAATTACAGATATATTTATATACATGACATACAACTTTAAGTAGAAATTACATTAAACTATATGCTTGTCAGTACATTTGTCAGTATACTTAAACCATATTAAAAGACAGTAGAAGTAATTATGAAACGGCAGATAAAGATGTACTTAAGTCCTACTTAAGTGAGTGTAAAAATGCTTTTAAGTTCAACTAATTGCATTTATTTAAAAATGTAAACTATAATACATTTTCATTGTAAATAAGTGTCCGGAAATATTACATTCAGTTCGCACTTCAGTGTGTTTTTTAAAAGTATATTATTTCTGTAAGAACTATGCTAAAGTGCACTTCTTTTTCACAGGGGTATGTGAATTTTCATATGTGTAGCATGAAGTGTGCACACCAAAAGTAGGCCTATATTTATTAGCTATGTTAGCTTGCCAGCTAGCTGTAGAAGTTGGACAAGCAGATGTGGGATTATGTTCTTATTGTCTTGATGATAGCAACATCTTGTTCAAATAAAAAATGGTGCCGGCAGTACTATGAAATGACAAAAAGCCATATGAAGTATGTTAAAGTGGAAGTGTAAGGTGCATATGATAATGCTATGCTGTCTTTATCTTATTTGTAGCTGTTCAGGTTAACTAGTTAAGGTATTGAGAATGGCATTGTCTCTAATAGCTGCCTAATTGTCTAATTAGCTACAAGTCCATGTTAACGTCTTTTCACATCACAGTCATTGAATCCTGGCAATGCTGCGGCATCTTTGCTGCTTTATCTGCACTTAGTATTATTTAGGAAGAATTCTTGTAGCTCCTTGACTCTCTCATGAGCTCATTCTCCATATTCCCCTAGTGGAGAAATCGCAGTTCACACTAGGGGGAGCTATTTAGTTTTGTACAGCGAAACACTAAGCCTGAACGATTAGAAACAATTTACCTCAACTAAATGGAAGGTCATAGGTTTGTGATTCATTTCTGATGCTCCGATCAAGATTTCGCATGCTAAACAATTTAGTCAAGAGCTAGATTATGAAGATGCTAGGTTATATTTGGAAGACATTTGCAATTTTGCAACTATAAGTATAGCGATTATGTGATGCTATTATTAATTAATTATGCATTAATATTTTCAAGCCTTTTTATTGTTTTAATGCTGAAAGTAATCCATTTTAAAAGTAGCATTTTGCTACCTACAGCAGTCACATAACAAGCCAGTGCTCAGTATTTTTTTTTCCAGAGATATTTTTGTAACAGGTATGCTGATTGGCATTTCACATCAACTGCATTACAGAGGCCTTTGTTCTACAAATGATCCGATTAATTTGAGAGCAAGTATGCTCAGGTAACACCAAAAGGTGTTAGAGGAGCAATCCTGCGGCTTCACATATCCATTTCACGTCTAAGATTTCAAAGCTAAGGTGTTGCATTGCATTCATCAAGCAAGCTGAAGAACTTCGGCAAACCTTGGAAACACAAAACTGCTGAGTAAATCTTTAAAGGTCCTTGAGCTGGAGTATGTGTTATGTTCATGGTTATGCTTTTGTGGCTTTTTTGGGGCAAGATGTTTCGAGAGCTGCAGGCTTAAGTTTCTTTTCGTCGTTCCTAATGATCAGATTAAAGCAGTGCAAAATTACAGGCATTGTTTCAGTTTCCATGAAAGATTTGCATTCAGATAGAACGTGCATGGAAAAGCTAAGCAGATAAACTGGATTCTAACTTGCTTAGTGCTTGATCCAGCTCAAAGGACTCATACCGGACTTGTAAATGCCAGGCTAATGCAGCATCATTATGAGGGAGCAGACACTTCTGCAGTTGCTCAGACAAAGAGGTCTTTTCTTGAATAACTGGCGATTACTTGCAAGTTAGATCAAAAGTAATCAAACAGTAGTCTGATTATATTACCTAAAATGTGTAATGTAATGGATTACGTTTTTGTCATGTAATCTGTAATCAGTAACAGACTACAATTTGTAAGTAATTTTAATATCTACTAACACTTTATTTTGATGTTCCTCCAACAGATATTCTACCAACTATAAATAACTTTGCAGGTGTGTCAACTTACCCTATTAACCCTAACTCCAACCTAACAGTCTACTGATACTCTAATGAGAGTTAGTTGACATGTAGTTGCAAAGTTACTTGTAGGTAGCAGAATGTCTAAAGTAGACTATAGAAATAAAGTGTAACCAGAAATTCTCCTGAAAAAAGGCTCCAGTATTCTCATGTTTCCTCTAGTTTCAGAAGATACCAGTGTCACAAACCATGCTCAAATTTGCCAAAATACCAAAGTTTGCAAGTCAAAAGTCTGAGATCTCATTATGAACTTGAATATTTAGCATCAAATTCTTCCAAGACCAAATGTTCTAAGCTTTGCAAACCACATAATTTTTACTACATGAACATAACTGTCTCATTCTTGTCTACTTTGGTTAGTCTTAACTAATTTTTAGGAGAGCTAAGACTAAAACTTCAATGAAACTGAAACAGAGATCTCCTTGAATGCCCCAGGGCTATGAAAGATCAACATCTGAACATCAATATTTTTCTCTGAGTGTACATATATAGCACTGTGAGAAATCTGCAGGACCCAAACACAACATGCGCATGGAGATGTCCTTGCATCGGATGCCTGTGATTATGGGTTTCAGGCAGCTTTTCACCTGAACCCTTTGGCTTTTCCTCTTCAAACCTCCCGATTAGCATAAATCAAGATTTCAGATTACATTTTAATCTGGCCTCAAAGCAGATTTCTGCATCATGAAACATCAGTGCGTACAAACATTGGAAACGCTGATACAACTTTTAACACAATTCATCCTGACCATTTGAAGAAATTCCAAAAAGCAAGACAATTGTACAGACTAACTGTAGAGGCTTATACCACGAATAGCAGTTTAAGCAGACTCTCCAGATTTTTTAATAGAAATCACTCTCTTTGCTCTCTAGCCAAGAGACTATAAATATAAACATGTAAAACTTGGCTGCTGTATGATGTGTTGAATGCTCATGGGTTAGTTAGACAGGCCTTACGACAATATATCAATATCATATTTCACAGGAGTTTATGCTGCCATGGAACGTGGCACTGCTTACATTTATTGACAAGAAACCACACAATGTTCCTTTATGTAATGCTGGGATTCTGGACTGACATACTGAAGGTGGCCACTAATCAGACTTAAAACTTTGACATACAGTAATCAAGTAAAATAGTCTCCAAATGTCCAGGTAGTTCTTTTTTATTGTACCAGACTAAACTATTCATACATTATTTCCTGTTAGTGGGAATAAATGAGAGAGCGTGCTTGTTTTATTTTATTTTATTTGGTAACACTAGTTTAGGGACCAATTCTCGCTATTAAAATTGCTTATTAGCATGCATATTACTAGCATATTGGCTGTTTAAAATATCAAAATATGGGTGAAATAATGTTCCATCGTCATTCAGCTTTAACAGATACTCTGCGGTTCAAAAGTTTGGGATCAGTAAGATTTTTAATGTTATGCTGTTATGCTCACCAAGGCTGTATTTATTGGATAAAACATACAGAAAAAAAAACAGTAATATTGTGAAATATTCTTCAAACCTCCCGATTAGCATAAATTAGTTTTACTGTCTGATCTTTCTTGGCCTCGCGCACACTTTTCAGGTTGTCCATTTATCTGTTTCAGTGGCTGGTCAGGTTAATTAGTATGTAAAGCGGTTGATGGAATTCAAAAGCAGAGCCACTAAAATGACAAACATCAAAGGTCTTGCACCTGCACCAGTGACAATGGCCTTAAGTACGGCCTGTCCTTGGGCAGAATGGCTGATCTATCACTTTTAAAGTCGCCTTCTGAATTTCTTTGCTGGGTCACTGCATCTTGCATCTCTGATTTGCCGAGCCGATCGCTCTGAGGCTTGGGCAAGAGCCAATGTCTGATGCATTCCAGTAATTCATCCACCCCGAGCCCCCCGAAATGTGTTTCCTCTTCTTCCTCGTCATCATCTTCTTCTTTTTTTCTTTCGGTGAGCAGACTGAGGGATCGTGAATTAATTGCATGTCTTGCTGTTTTTCAGGCTGAATGGGTAGAAGGCCAATAAGCAACGGCTTGAGCTCCCTCTGAGAGAGGTGGAGACCTCCGGCATGGAGCCAAGATTGAGTTCTTATATTGTTTCCTTGGAAACTGAGTTTTTGACGAAGCCCTCATGATTATCTCAGGACAATACTGTTCACGAGAACACAATATACAGTATGTCTGATATCAATTTGGGGTGTTTTTTTCCAAAAGCACTCTTGGTCATAAGTTCCGCCGTTATCAAAATAGTTCAATCAGTTTCAGCGAACATTCACAAGCAAAATTGAGACTTTGACTCTGCCCACATGGTAAAACATATATTTTCAAATATATTTTTAAAATATATTTCAAAATATACCAACAGTATATTTGATAAAATATGCTTCAAAATATATTTATGTAAATATATTTTCATACTAATATTTTTTTTTGACTTTTTTGTGTATTTTTGAAAATATATTAAAAAAACATAAATATATTTTTAAAAACAAAACTGAAAAATATATATATTTTTTGTGCTATTTATTTCAATCCAAGAAATTACATTAATGCATTTCAAAAACTTTGTTTGATGTCTATAACATGCATTAACATATAACAGACTTGAATCACATTCAATTATAAAATAAGCTTATAAAATAATACAAATAATAACAATACAATAACCATATAAATCTTATAAAATAAACATTATTACTTCATTATTAATGTAGTTTTGATCTCTGGCTATTCCATCCACATTTGCATTTAGCCTAAATGTTGGCTAAATATTTTCTTGCCCCTGAAATACATTTTGAAATATATTTTGTTATATGAGGGTTGAAATTAAACATATTTTCTATTTCAAAAATATATTTAATTGAGCTTCACTGTTTGCAACATATATTTAAAATATATATTTTGGTCACAAACATATATATTTTTGCTAAATGGATCAAATTGATTGATTAGTAGAAGTTGTTATTCTACCACCTGTGCACGTTTTATTAGTTAAACTAGTTGCATGACTAGCATTTGTCTGTTGTTGACTCTGCAAAAGAATATTTTGCTCACCAAGGCTGTATTTATTGGATAAAACATACAGAAAAAAAAACAGTAATATTGTGAAATATTATTGCAATTTCTAATATTGGATAACTATTTTATTATGCTTTAAAATAGAATTTATTTCTGTGATGCGACGCTGAATTTTCAACAGCCATTACTCCAGTCTTCAGTGTCACATGATATTTCAGAAATCATTCTGAGATATGCTGATATTTTTATCAGTGTTGAAACTGTTGTGCTACTTAATATTTTCTTGGAACCTGTGATACTTTTTTCAGGATTCTTTGATGAATAAAAAGTTTAAAAGAACGGCATTTATTCAAAATAAAAATCTTTTCTAACAATATAAATCTTTGCTATCACTTTTTATGCATTAAAAACAGAGTAAAGATGCATCACAGGAATAAATTACATTTTGAAATATATTAAAATAGAAAACTGTTATTTTAAATTGCAATACTATTTCCTGACCAAACAGATACAGCCTTGATGAGTATATATATTCTCTGATTTGATATGGGGGTATTATAGTATCAAAATATGGTCTGGTAATGTTCTTCACAGATTCATTGAGTGCACTCATAATGTAAAATGGATATTTACTGCACTTTGAATTTTTCGATAATATTTATTTTCACTACCTTTCCCCCTTTTGTCTAAAGCATCAAAAGCATAAATCCAGCATTGTAATTTAAGTCAACACAGAATAAATCACTTTTGTGGCTATAATTAAATACCCCCCACTAAACATCTACACTATTATGTTCTCATTGAGACCAGCAGATAAATCTGCACTGCCGGCACCGATTCACTACGCCACATTAAATTCTTTCAGATCAATTAAACTTAGCAGCTCAGTTTACAAGTGACCACTCTTAATGTCTCTCCTACACTCCTACGGATGCACAAGAAATTTATTGCACCTTCACTAAATGAAAAGGAGGCTGAAAACTCCCAGAATTATCCTTTCTGAGCTTTAAAGCAAGTTGTATTTGTTTCCAAAATCAAGTGTTTTGTTCATTTCAAACGCAAATGCTAACTGTTATTTTTTTTTTTTTATGGGTGGGTCACATCCTTCACCTGCATCATGAAATCTGTTCCTCCATCAGCTCTTATTGTTGACCTTGTCCAACAAAGACAGCAGTATGACTGGCTTTACATCTAAGGACATGCAGCTGTTTAGAAAAGAGCCTGTTTTGCTTTTGTTTTTTCTTGGGTCAGGACTGTAGAGGCCCCTGTAATTTGCTGGTATTTTGTGAACACAGAGTAGTGTAGAGTAAAATGAGTAATGAGTACGACTTCATAAGACAAGGACGAACTTCATGCAGTGCTTATAAATATGAACCTAATTTTGTTTCATATCTACAGATGGACGTTATCCATTATCAGTATTTAGGTTTCAGAGCTAACTTAGCTTTTCAGAGCCTTTTTAACATTGACTCTTTATTCAGTTTGTGTTTTAGACGTATGAAGTCAGTCCTCCTCAAGTTCTTACAGGTATCTGATGTAGTTCATCACATTAACTATCAACATTGTCCACTGTCAGAAAGTGTCACAATACATAATATCTTCATCTTGAACATTATTTCTATTATATTGTTTATTCCCTTGTGAAAAAAGAAGTACACTTTAAAAAGTGTACTTGTAATGAAAATGAAACTTTTCGAGTTCGAGTCCCGGCTCTTGGACCTAACCCTAACCCTAACCCTAACCTTTCTGAGTTTCTTTCTTCTGTTGAACACAAAAGCAGATATTCTGAAAAATGTTGGTAACCAAACAGTTGATGGCAGCCATTCACTTCCATGTTTTTTTTTCATGAACTATCCCTTTAATTGCATGTTATTTGCAATTAAATGAAAATATATTATAGTTTGAATTTAAGAGTGCTATTTGACCCAATTAAGTGCATCTTTATATGAAGACTTCAGATGAAAAAACCTGAGATATATTTCTTTTTAATGAGCATTTTTAATGTTCAGTCATTTTACTTGTGGCAAAGACAAGGTTATTATCCAGTTTTTTAATGCCTTATTTAAAAAAAAAAGTTCAAAGTTATTTACATAGGAGCCGGATAAAAATACAAATTTGAAAGAAAAATTCCAGAGAGACTATCAGGTTTTTGCATCTAAAGTCATTTTAAGTTATTTCATCATTATTTTTAATGTAACAGAAATGATTTGTTATAAATATAGTTGATATGTTTTGACATTTATTCAACTTAAATATACTTTAATGGCACTGTATTTCATGTATTTAAATATATTTGGGTAACACTTTATTTTAAGGTATTACACATGTTACATGTACTTACTGTTATAATAACCATAAATTATGCATAATTACATGCAAGTAACCCTGATCCAAACCCTAATCCTAACCATATAGTAAGTATATGTAGTTAATTAATATTACTCAGTACTTAAATGTATTATTACACTGTAACAAGGACACCTTAAAATAAAATGCAACCTTTTTTGTTATTACACATTTGCAATGAAGTTTCAATTTAGTACATTTGAATCAAATGTATTTAAGTGTGTTAAGAAACATAGTCGTGAAAGTGTACTTTCTTTAAGTGCACTTAAGTAGCCTTTTATTTTAGTAATATCATCTGTAAGAACAGTTTTTAAGTTTTATCCTTTTCTTAATAATTCCTAGTACACTACAAATGCTCATCCAATACAACTGAGCACACTTCATTCTCACAAGGGTTGCAAAACCCACACATTCATACATTTTTAAGTGAGACTTAGTTGTCCAAATCCTTTTGGGCACCAGTTTAATGTTTCTTGTCAAAAGTGAATGTTTATGGATGATCAATGCTAAATAAGTGCGATCTAATAGCATTTTTCAATCTTTAAACCAACTTCTAAACCAGTTAATGGAGCAATATCTCTCGAGTGCATTAGTGTTTGTTGTCAATGGGAAATAAGTCATGAGTTACAGAACAAATTAAGTTTTACGACCCCATTGTGGCACAGGCATCTGTGATTTCACACGCTTTATTTAAAATTTACAGTTGCAGGATTGAATGACGCGGTGGCGGGGTAACGTGAGTCTTTAGTGAGCACCGTGCATGCTTCTTTCCTCTCTCCGCAGCTTTACGGCCTCTCCCTGTGCGAAGAGATGTGACCAGAACCGAATGCTAAGTGTTATAGACACAGATAAACGCTACAGCACTAGCCTAGCGCAAGGCTGATGGCAAAAACACATGGGGAAGGAAGCTGGCTTTCCCAGGGAGCTGAGTAGAAGATCTGTGGTCGGGGGTTTTGACGCTGGCCAAGGCTTAGTCTGAGCTTTGAGGCCCACTGAAGAGAGGGCGCTAGAAATGCCATTATTACTTGTGGTTAACCTGATAACCATTTTCACAGTCATCTCTGTGTCTAAGATGAGGTGCAGGATATTTTCTTCCTTTCTTCCTGGAAAAATAAGCCATTCGTGTTAAGGTTGTGTGTGTGTGTGTGTGTGTGTGTATTTTGCTTTATTTTATTTTATATTGCATCAAAACCAAGACCACTAAATTGCGGATTTTTTAACACCAGCTGTATATTTAAAGGGATAGCTGACCTGCCCTGGTTTGACTTGCATTTGCTTGTTTTTTAATTTTTTTTTAATAATGATCATTTGTGCAACTTTTATGAGCTCATATCAGCTGAGAGAGTAAATATTTATACTTTTAAATATTAATTGGTCAACTGAAGTACCAAATGAATGCAAAATTTAAAATGAAAGCAAAAATATCCTTAAAAAACATGGAAATGTACAATAATTTGTAATCAGTTACAACATGTAAAATATATTCTTTCTTTCTTTCTTTATTTCAATTTCAAATAATTATTTATTTATTGTGCATGTTATATGAATAAAAAAATTTGGTAACACTTTATTTTAAGGTTTCCTTTTTAAACATGTTAAGTGTACTTACTATTATAATAACAATTAAGTATGCATAATTATATGCAAGTAACCCTAACCATATAGTAAGTACATGTAGTTAATTAATATTACTCAGCACTTAAATGTATAATTACACTGTAACAAGGACTGTTACAATAAAGTGTAACCAAAAATGTCATAGTGTTTGCAGTAATGCAATTACAATGCTATAGGGCATGAAATTACACTGGGATAAATCTCGAAATATTTACTTTGATTAAAACGTATTGCTTGTGAAAAAGAAAATAAGAAAAATGTACTTATTATGGAAATGATCTGTTTTAGACATTCTCTCGAGGACCATACGAGACTGTTCCGGCTGTTAGCTAGCACCACCAGCTACCCGGACGACGCGCTCTGCTCATTCTATGACGCAAGCTTGAACACCGCGAGCAGAGTGCCGTCGTCCAAAGATGGTCCTCGAGAAGATTTCACCGCCTTCGCCATCTCCCCGCGGTGCGGAGCATCAGCCCGAGCCCACCGATGACGGAGAGCCCATCACCGCCGCGATCAACGAGCCAGCGCAATGCCCAGCGACTGAGCGGAGGATCGCCCCGGATGTGGAGCCCCTCCCGTCAGACCAGGTGTGAGAGCCGGCGACAGTGCCCACCGCGAGGGAGCAAGCTGGTCATTCTGTGCACCCGTGTTTGGTAATTGTCCTGTGTTTATAAGTTCTTGTCTGTGCATTTCTCCTCTGTCGGGTCTACTTGTTGTTAACGTCATCCTTGTGCTCTGCGTCTCCCTATTGGATCATTAAAAAACTCTCGTTCTGTGAAATCTCCACATCTCCTCGTTTCCTCGTGCCCGTGCTCCAGCAAATTGTGACATTGAGTGTGTGTTTTTTTTTTACATTCTTTAATGTAATTTTATAATAACAGTTACACTTTAGTTTGGGGACCAATTCTCACTATTAACTACTATGACTTTTGCCTCAATAAACTTCAAATTTGCTGCTTATTAATAGTTAGTAAGGTAGTTGTTAGGTTTAGGTATGGAGTGCATTAAGGGATCAAAAATGTGATCATGCAGAATAAAACATTAATATGGGTTTTATAAGTACTCATAAACAGATAACTTGCTAATAATATGCATGCTAATAATAAGCAACTAGGATAACACTTTTACATGTTACATGCACTTACTATTACAATAACAATAAATTATGCATAATTACATGCAAGTAACCCTAAGCCAAACCCTGATACTAACCATATAGTAATTAATATTACTCTGTACTTAAATGTATAATTACACTGTAACAAGGATACCTTAAAATAAAGTGTAACAATATGGTAACATTTTATTTTAAGGTGTCCTTGTTACACATTACATGTACTTACTATTATAATAACAATAAATAATAACAATGAATTATGCATAATTACATGCACTTGCCTAAGCCAAACCCCAATCCTAACCATATAGTAAGTTAATTTAGTTAATTAATATTACTCAGTACTTAAATGTATAATTACACTGTAACAAGGATACCTTAAAATAAAGTGTAACAATAACTAGTTAATAGTGAGAATTGGTCCTTAAAATAAAATGTTCTCATAATATCTGTCAGGAATGTGTTCCTGTTTTGTCGTGTTTTCCTTCCCCATGTGCTCTGTGACCTAGTTTTCCCTTATGTTTGATTGTCATATTTGATTCACCTGTGTCTTCTTAATTACCTCGTTTGAGTTGTGTGTATATAGTGGTGTCTGTTCCTGGTTTCCTTTGTCCAGTGTTAACATAATTTTGTACCTCAATGTTATGTGCCATGTGCGTCCCCTGCCTGCCCTATGTTATCCCCGTTTTGGATCATTAAAGACTGTTCTACGTATATCTCCTTCATCTCCATGCTCCTTCGCTCCCACACAGAAGCAGCCGTGATAGAACACTGGACCAAACAAAGAAAAAATCAGTGAGCGTTGCCTTTTCCCCCGGTTTGTTTCCTCATGTTTTGACAGTGTTTTTTTTTTTCATTTTTTTCCTATGGATCCCCTCGCCACTTTGTTCGTCTCCCTAGCCCATAAGGACCTGCCCCTCTTGGAGTATGCGGTTGAGTTCAGACAGCTCGCCGTTTTAATGGCGTTCGACGACGCTGCACTGAACTCACTGTTATGGATCGGGGCTAATTACCACCGCCCCGTCGACCTCCCAGACATCACTGGACTGAGCTGGAGGGAAGCTATCATCTGGTGTCTGGAGAGCATCCGGCCCCGGTCCAGAGCACAGCCAGACCCAGAGCCCAGCACCCCATCACCCCGCTGTGCGGAGCACAAGCCCGAGCCCACCGATGATGGAGAGCCCTAGCCCGTCGCAACCAACGAGCCATCGCCAAGGAGTGCGAGAGCCGGCTACAACGCCTGCTGCGAGGGAGAAAGCCTTGGATAGTGAGAGCGCAGAGAGGAGCTCCGCCCCCTGCACCGTGGCCGAGAGCAAGCTAATTACGGATCTGGGACTGTGCAAGGAGAGCCCGAGCCCGCCGCGACCGATGAGCCATTGCCGCACGGAGCGACAGAGCTGATGATTGCCGTGGAGCCGGAGCTGCTAGTGACATCAGACCAGGTGCGAGAGCCGGCTACAATGCTCGCCACGAGAGAAAGAGCCGTGGACAGCGAGAGTGCGGAGAGGAGCTCTGTCCACTGCACCATGGCTGAGGGTAAGCTTATTGTGTATCTGGGACTGCTGGACTTTGAAGGGGACTTAATAGACTGGGAGGCAGATATATATGCGGACATGCCCATCCTCCTCCCACCTTCAGTCTGCCCTGAACTGTCTGTCATTCCCCTGTCTGACGCGCTCCCTGTGTTGGGAGTCGTGATTTGGTGTGATTGGGCAGCATACACCATCCCTGAGACCCCTGAGAATCACTATTTCCTACCCAACCTCCCTCTCCTGCCTCCTCTCAAGTGTCCTCCACTGCCCCCCACTGCCGCTGCTTCCTTCCTAGCTCCCTCCTCTCCGCCATGGCCCGTCAGTCCACCGGCTTCACCGGGCTCCCTCGTCCCTCCGGCTCCGCCTTGGTCAGTTGTCAACCATCCGCCGCCTCGGGGCTCCACTCCTCC